>NW_007814935.1:0-921 GCF_000696425.1 Galeopterus variegatus | reverse complement strand
CACTGTAGCAGTGCGCCACCGGGCCGGCCCCCAAAGTCAAAAACTTTTGGAAAATATTGCAAAATTACTGCCCTCTTGAAGTTTCAGAGTTTGCGTTATCATAAAATTTCTGAAATTTTCTACCACACACAAAAAAATTCATATTGCTTAACCCACTTATTTCTTAAACTTATTGAGACATAAGACCTTCTTTTTCCCACTCTTATTTTTCAAGTACCTATTACACTCAGTTCTGTTATAATGTTTGTTTTGAAATGTAAATTTGTTTCAAACTTTTGATACATCAGGGAATGGTTTGTGCATAAGGCCATTTTGTGTTTGTTTTTGCACAATTTTATTCAGGAGGAACAATAGGTGAATGTAGAAAGCTGTACCCAGCTGAACCAAGACACATGGGAGCACACAAAGCACACACCTTAAACATTTCCCAGTTATCTCAGCTCACCACTTGTGGTATGAGGCACAGCCATCCACATATGGTGTTAGAACTTATGAGATTCCAGAGAATCTTACTTCTATCACTTCATAATAGCTCACAAGCAGCAACATTTCTGAAATTCACTTCCACAAGCAAAGTGCAGGTCATTTTTTAGGTGAAGTGCTGTATGTATTGTAGGTTTATGTATTTTTAACTACTTAACATCTGTAAAACTTTGTTCCTGTTTTTATTTGGTTTCTATCTTTTATTTTATATGTCACTCAGAAAGTTTTTGAGTGTTGTGTGCCCAACCCCATTTTTTACATTAGCCCTGTTACTTTCATTTTTATTTTTTTGCATGATATTTTATAGCACACTGAATTTTAGGAACACATATATCATGTTACAGCAGAACTAAATGTAACATGATTTTGAATATATATTTGCTGAATAACAGTTTGGGAAATATTGACCAAATTATTCTGATTACAAAAATTTTACTC
>NW_007814934.1:0-921 GCF_000696425.1 Galeopterus variegatus | reverse complement strand
ACCTTTATTGGTTTTTTTTGTTCCTTGAGATAGGATTCTTAAAAACCCCAAAAGAGAAAAAATATGTTCTGACTTCCGACCTTGTTGTACATTCAGAGCCCTAGGTTGTCTTAAATGTAAATTTTAAATAGCAATTCACTCAATAGTCACAATACATACAATCATAGTCTGTCACTTCAGACCAATAAGATGACACATATTCAATTTAGGCACTTGCCCTCAAAGTGTAATTCATGGTACCACAGTAGTTGTACCACCCAGGAGCTTGTTAGAAATTTAGAATCTTGGGCCCAACCCTAGACCTGAATCAGAATTCGCACTTTAACAAGATCTCCACATGAAGCAAATCTACATGAAGTTTGAGAAGTTCTACTCTAGTCCGGGGATGTACGTCTCAGTCACCTTCAAAAAATGCATTGGTGAGCTCCCAGGCCAGATTTACTGAATGCAAATATCTGAAGGTGAGGCCCAGGAACTACTCAAATTTTTACAGGTGATTTTCATAAAAAGCAAGGATGGAGAATTACTGATCTAGGGGAATTCTTTAATGCTGTGACACAATGACTTACTCTGACCTTAATTTGCTAAACTCTGAACTAATTTGTCTGCACTTTAGGAAAGCAGACTTTGAAAAAGTAAAGAGAATAGACTGTATATGCTCCCCTAGGCAAAAATTCAAAAATAAAAAAAAGAAATCGGAGTAGGATAAGTTTCTCCAAAATCAATATTTGTATAAACAGTTGTATATTAGTAATCTCTTTGAAAGGGGGACTTGCTGAGAAGTGAGAAGTCCGATGTGTTCAAGATTTAATACACCATGTACAGAAGATGGGTTAGAGCTGGCTAAGAAAAAGTAGAGCAAAGTGACACAAACTTGTAACAATATAATATGAAAACTAAAACCTGGAATCCATTAATTTA
>NW_007814933.1:0-921 GCF_000696425.1 Galeopterus variegatus | reverse complement strand
GTATGGTTTCAATCTTATTAATTTTTTAGCTTGTTTTGTGGTTTAAAAATTGTCTATTCTGTTGAATTTTCCATGTGCCCTTTAAAAAAAAAGTATATTTTGCTGTGGCTGCTTGTAATGTTCTATACATGCTTGTTGGGTCTACTTGGTTTATGGTGTTGTTCAAGTCTTCCTTGTTCATCTTCTGCCTATTTTTTTCTATCCAGCATTGAAAGTGGGGTATCAAAGTTCTCAGCTATTATCATTGAATTGTCTATTTCTCCATTCAATTCTGTCAGTTTTAGCTTTATGTATTCCAGCTGCTTTGCTGTTATGTGTTTATCATGGTTAATCTTCCTGATGGATTGACTTTTTTATCATTTAAAAATGTCCCTCTTTTTCTCTAGTAACATTTTTCTTGTTTTAATGGTAAATGTGTCTGATATCTATGCAGCCACTTCAGCTTTCTTATGCTTATTATTTACATAATATATTTTTTACTTCCTTTTGCTTTCAACCTATTTGTATCTGTCAATTAAACTGTGTCTCCTGTAGACAGAATTAGTTGGATCTTGTTATTTTCATCCAGTTTGCTATTACAGTCTCTGCCTTTTGATTTGATAGTTTTATCCATTCACATTTAATGTTATTATCGATAATGTTGGGTTTAAATCTGCTATCTTACTTTTTGTTGTCAATGCATCAAGTCTTCTTTTGTTCCTCTATTCCCCCTTTAGCATTTTCTTTTGAATTAAGTGAATATTTTAGAGCAATAATTTAATTCCTTTATCTTTTCACTATTTTTTTGAGTTATTTTGTTAGTAGTTCCTATAGGGGTCATAATACACATATTAACTTATCAGAATTTATTTCAGATTTGTACTGGCTTAATTCCAGGAAGGTATAGGAATGTCATACACACACCAATGTCCTCTTTCCTTT
>NW_007814932.1:0-921 GCF_000696425.1 Galeopterus variegatus | reverse complement strand
ATTGAAATATAATAGTTATTAACTATTTACTTATTTATACCTTGTCTTCTTCCAAAAAAAAATATTTTAGGGTGATTTAGAGGTTGGGTAAAGTGCATAAAGACATATCATAATTTCTATGAATGAATATACTAATAATAAAAAATAAAAATTTGAAAAACATTTTTCCATGAAAGAAAAATAGGTGGTTAAGTGTTTCCTATCTGGTCCACGGTGTGTCACTGTTGGATTATTTGAAAATCAAAAGCCCTGTAACATTTGGTTCTTTGTTCCTGGTTAGAAATATTTGCTTTTTAAGTCAGTTCTGGTGCTAGGTTACTGGAAGACTCGCCTTTTTATCCTGAAGTACATAAGAGGTCAAGCTGGATGGAAAGTGGTGTCATGGGTTATGCAGTCTAGTTGGTTTAATGAGAACACAGCTCTGCAAGTACACCTTGTCATATTGCTGTAGTATCTGCAATGGACAAATGGCCTTTGACATCACGAATAGGCCTTTGACACTTATTGAAAACAAAATAGAAGCCCTGAACTTTTCCCTCAATTCTTTTTTTCCCATTTCCTTTTGGTTTATTAATAAATCTTCCTAAACAAGGATGAAAACCTGACTGGAAAGAGCATGGATGTGTCATTAATGAATGTATATTAGAATTTGAATATTCACATAAAATTGTTTTCTTGTGGGGAAGGGTTGAAGAGGCAGGCTGTAGGATGCAGAGGGCTCTGAGTTTGAGTGGGGCGCTCCCTGGCCTGCCTTAGCCTTTCCTAAGCGTCCTGGAGGCCAAGGTCTGTACTGCTTGGCCAGGGGCCCCCTAGGCAATTGTGCCAGCTCGGGTGGGGTCAGCGTCTGGGATGAGGAGTTTCCAGGTTCCAAAGTCACACCCTGAAGTGGGCTGTCACGGCTCCTGTCCTTTCTCCGAATTG
>NW_007814931.1:0-921 GCF_000696425.1 Galeopterus variegatus | reverse complement strand
CTTTTTTTCTAATAGAGGTTTTCAAAATTAAACACTTTTTAAACACTGGTTTTCATTTTCATTTGGTATAAAATATTTTCTAATTTCCCTGCTGATTTTCTTATTCTCTTAGTGTTCAATCAAGCCTTGACTTCTTTTTTACCTGATTATTTCTCAGTGCAGACACTGTGTACAAAATTATAGAGGCATTTGAAAATCTGAACAATGCTATTTTTAAGATTATTTACTTAATTTTTGGCTGAGATAAAGGACAAAAAAGTACTTGGAGAGAAAATAACCCCTCTGTTATTTATTAAGTCTGGGTTAGAGAATGTCACTTAACATTGGTAGGCAAGAATCCCAGAATTGAGCCAAATTTATCTACCCAATTCTATTCAGTACACAAATGGGACAAGCTGCTTTACAAGAATTAGAGCAGAGGAGAAGTTGCAGTCTCCACAGATAGGCTTTCTCACCAGAATATAAAAGAAAACAAAAAAAAAAGTGAGGTGCTTGGCAATGGCTATACATGGTACTTTTCCTTCCTAACTTGGGTTTGGATGTGATTCCCTTACTGAATGAGAAGTTACTGGGAAGCGTAAAGGGCAAGAATGAGACAGCAGGTAGATTTCTTGCAACAAAGAAAGAAATATCATTAGTAAGAATAAATAGTTTACCTAAAAATGTCAACATATAGCTCCTAAAGCATATTGTAAAATGGAGTAGAAAGTGGAAGAAGAAACATATGAGAAAGCTGGCAATGTAGGATATTGGAGAAGATTCAACAGGAAAAGAAACAGGTGAAAGCTGGGTGTATTTGAGGGCAGCAAAAACTATTGTGTCAGGAGTATTTTGGATATTGGGATGTGTTGTGTGTGTTGTGTGTGTGTGTGTGTGTGTGTGTGTATACACTGTAGGCTAGACTATAATCAAACAGGCCAA
>NW_007814930.1:0-921 GCF_000696425.1 Galeopterus variegatus | reverse complement strand
CGGGAGCACCGCCACGCTTCCCAAGCGGCGCACTATCCAGTGTGCCACCGGGCCGGCCCCATATGTTTCTTTTTGAAGTAAATTCCATAATGAACACAGAAAAAAGTAATTACTTTTTTTTTTCCTTTTTGTCTTTTTTACTGACCGGTTACAGGATCGCAACCCTCGGTGTCGCGCCCATACCGGGGACCGGCAACGGGATCGCAACCCTCGGTGTCGCGCCCATACCGGGGACCGGCAACGGGATCGCAACCCTCAGCCAGTGAGTGGGAACCAGTCTCCACATGGGATCTGAACCCTCGTCGGGAGCGCCGCCACGCTCCCAAATGGCGCACTCTCCAGTGCACCACTGGGCCGGCCCAAAAAGTAATTACTTTTGATGTAAATAATTATAGTCAAGACTTTAAATCCATATTATAATATTTAATTATATAAGAAACTATAAGCATATAATATCTTTTAATTTATTATTCTCTATTTTCTTTTATTTATGGAGATAACTGGGAATGACAAATATAACATAAATGTTTTTAATACCTTCTAGCTTTATTTTCCTCCACATCATTCTATGTGTGATAGCTGTACTATTTATCACATGTTCCTAAATGAAATCTGTTTTCTCAGGTCCTTGTGTCTTTACAAATCCTCTTGCAACGATCTGTTTTCTCAGGTCCTTGTGTCTTTGCAAATCCTCTTGCAACTACCTGGAATATCCTCTCCCCTCCTTTTTTCTTCTTCTTCACTTTGATCTTTCTCTTTTTTAAATACTTGATAGACTACCAGTATTCCCTTTTTATATTACTCAGCTTAAACTATCATATTCTCCTGGAAATATTTCTGATCAGGCAGTAAGATGTTCTTCAACTGGTGGTGGTTCAACATTCGGTGAATATTCATTGATCTCCTGCAGTGTCCCAGGCT
>NW_007814929.1:0-921 GCF_000696425.1 Galeopterus variegatus | reverse complement strand
ACTGCATATTCATGCACATTTCTTAGAATATAAAACAAACAGAAACAATCAAATAAACAAATAAACCAAACCCATCATAACCGAAGGGTTAGTGTCCTCAGAGATCCAAAAAAAAAAAGTCAAACAAACAAAAAAAAATAACTATAGTAAATACTGCCATTCATTAAAATCTCAATGCACACTATTCGCTGTGTCGGAAGCTTTACACACATTGCCCACATTCCAACAGTCTTAGAAGATCAGGATTATCAAACCCACTTCACTGATGAAGAACTTATGCTCATAAAATTTGGTAATGTCCCTATTTCACACAGCTAATAAGTGACAGAGCTGGGACTAACTAGACCCTGGTCTGAATTCCCCTAGAGCCCACCCGTTTCCTCTCCTCCCGGCCTGATTCAGATCTCGTGTCTATTAATTCATCTATCTTCTCAAATGTCTCTCAAGTGATAGGAAGTTCTCTGTGGCCAAAACACTAAAAGCAGGCCTAAAGTAGTCAGATGAAAATGAGCATGAAACACATTTTGGGACTGTCTGTGGGCCTCCTCTCCCAGGGGTCCTCCTGTCCCTAGCCCTGGGGGTCCTTGAGCACTGACTCGGCCCTTGTCCCAGCACGTGTATCCAGGCCCAGCATTACAGGGTCTTCCCCACTGTGCCCTCCTGTCCAAACTGCAACCGACCCTCTGTCCAGCTCCACTGTCTCATTCTTTGGAGCCAGCACCTGCTCCCAGAGGAACAGGCAGCCCAGACTCACCTGCTTCTCCCTGACATAGGAGGTTCCAACTGCCTGTAGGGTTGTATCCTTCACCATGGACCCTTTCTGACAGCAACAGCCCCTTCCACATAATTGTTCACTTTGAACAGTGAAGCAAAGACACCTCGTCATTCCTGTGGGTGCCTCCATCACACTGTCAAAGTGTT
>NW_007814928.1:0-921 GCF_000696425.1 Galeopterus variegatus | reverse complement strand
TCCATCTGAAAGAAATGAGGTTTCTGTGTTTTACAGAAGTAGAATGTGACAAGGTGGACGGAGACGTCCCCAGGCAGCCACCTCGTCTTGTGTGGGCGTGGAGTGGAAAACCTCTCCTTTTTGTCAGGCCTCTGAAGCCAGTGGAAGCAGGTGCAGAAGAAACACACCCTCGGGCTTTAAACGCCACTTGGAACAGTCAAGGCAGGCTTCGTTGGCTAAACCCCAGCATATCCAGTAAGGTTTGGTGACAATGTTGGCATAAGGTCCTGACTGGTCCAGCCCGGGGCCTGGAAGGCCACATGAGGATGGTTCATTCCTGGGACCTGGAGTGGACTTGCCTTTGCCTCAGTGGAACCGGGGACAGCAGTGAGTGAACAAGTCACAGGGGGTGAAGGAGGTGGAAGCATCCCAGCCAGTTCTCAGCCTGAGACAGGCTGGGCCGCTTCCCGGCGGGCATGTGCCAGGCCCTGAGCTACTGACACAAGCGGTACTTAGGTCCATATACTTATATTCATCCCATTTTACTAGAGTATTTTGTAAGCTCCCTCATCAGGGTGATGGGAGTCTAGGTCCCTGGCGTTCTTTTATCCTTTGCTATTAACATTATTTTTTGCTTAGCAGTGTAGCATAGTATGACGGCTATTTAAATATCTGCCCCACCAGCCCTCCCCAATACTGTCTGCCCTGAAAAGAAGTGATTTGGCGGAGTGAAAGTTTTTAAACATCCATTTTCCAGATGGATCTCTTTGTTAAATTTAAATGAAAAAAAAAAAAAAAAAAAGCTAAACCATGTGGAATGCTCCTAAGTGAATATTATTGTTTACTAGACTTATTCTATCTTATGGCATTTTATAATAAAGTATCAGCAAGCTCCTAAAGTGGACTTTTTTTAAGGTCCGTAATCTTTCTAACCATAACAAA
>NW_007814927.1:0-921 GCF_000696425.1 Galeopterus variegatus | reverse complement strand
GAATTGTTGACTTTAAGAGGGTTAATTTTAAGTGAATTTCACCTCAATTAAAAAAAGGCATTTCCTAAGCAGTCCAAAAGTGTTGGTGGGAATGTAGTTAAAGGACAGAAGAAACACTTTGGGAAGAATCTAAGTGACATTTTAAACTTGCTATGCTATTTTAGTAGTTCAACCATTTCCATATTTTTTCACTTGCCCTTAGATTATACTTGCATTAGTCAACTTTTGAATAATAAAATAACATAATTTTCTTCTGGACAGTAGTATATTAGCAATCTCATTACTTTATGGTAATAAATATTGGATGGTAGGAAATTAAAAGCTGTTCATCTGATGCTGCAGCCAGTTGATGTCCTTTTGAATAAGCTACAGTTGTACAGCACATCGTCTATGAGCCAGGGTCCTCAAGCCTGTCTTTTAGACATGGTTCCTTTCCACAAGGCAGAATATGTGCTCTGAGCATGTAAGAAGACATAGGGAGACAAGAGCCAGGGGCTGAGCCAAGCGTGCCTGCTTTTTCTTCAATTAGATTAAGCACTTCTCCCCATCTTGGGGTAGGGAGTAAGTGTTGGGAGGGAGTCCAGGAAGCAGGAGAACTGAGGGAAAAGGGTTCTGCCCTGAAGAGTTGCTTGCAAGATTTTTCTTTTTGTCTTTGATATTCCAAGGTTTCCTTAAAACTTGTGTGTGAATTTTCTTTCTCTTACTTGGGATTCATAATGTTTCTTCAGTTGAATGAATGACATATTTCATGATTTCTAGAAAATATGCCAGCCATTGTTTCTTTAGATGATGACTTGTCCCCATTCCTTACAGAATTCACATTTCTCTTAAATAATTCCCATTCTTTAAGAGCTCTTATTTATCATATATGTCTCAACCTTAGTTTTATATTTTTTATTTCTATCACTTGGAGCCAATTTC
>NW_007814926.1:0-921 GCF_000696425.1 Galeopterus variegatus | reverse complement strand
ACGACTGCACAGGCACAAGCCACACCGCGCAGAAAGGCAGCCCTGATTTCTCAATAGGAGCCGGCCTTTGTTCAGAAGGTCAGCTGCCAGCGTCACGGTCAACAGCATTCAGAACAGGAAACAGAACTGGTCTTTACGAGGACTGGAAGGCAGTTTCCTGGAGGGAAGAAACACAAGAGAACTGCACAAAATCTAAGACTGGTTTAGATTTTACGAGCCATCAAAACACAGAAATGCTGCCGAGTAATCCGATTTCAGATATGTCGTATATTTCACATTTTACGAATTTAGAAATGGATGAAATTATGTTAATTATCACCCTACGATTGTTTGCAAACCAGAATACTTTCAGAGCTATTCTCTCATTTACACCTGCTAATCCTCACTTTACTTCAACCAGAGCAGATATTCTCAACAACGGTCCTACCAGGTCATACAGTTCAAAGCTGAATGACTCTGATTTTCCTAGCAGAGATATTTGCTGTATCATACTGTAGGAAGCTGGTCAGCAAGGCTGTGATTTTTAGCTGTTTTGCCTAGCACTTCCCTCTAGGAAGAGCCTAAAAGGATATTAAACTTGAGATGCTGTCTTTAAACTGCTATACACTTGGAAGCTAGTTAGGTGGTGCTATAGTCTGCCACCCACAGAGATGGGGCTTGACCTGTAGTTCATTCTTTCCAGGTGGACATACTGAAAACAGCTCTTAGGCATTTTAGAGGAAGACGGAAAGAAAGGAAGGAGGGAACAAATGGGTCTAACTATGCAACATTAAGCAGAGGTTCATGAAAACCTAATGTTTTCAAGAATATGAATTCTAAAATGGTGATAACAAGTATAATATTTTAATAAGGCCTAACCATAAATGTCATCACTACCACTGAACAAAGTCATGAGGAAGAGAAGTTTCCAGATGACTAAAG
>NW_007814925.1:0-921 GCF_000696425.1 Galeopterus variegatus | reverse complement strand
CGGGCGTGACACTGAGGGTTGCGATCCTGTTACCAGTCACGAAAAAAGACAAAAAGGAAAAGAAAAATGAAAAAAAAATTTTAAAAAGTAATAATCAACCACATTGTATATCGACAAAATAAAATAAAATAAAATATTTTTTAAAAAAACCAAATACAATAACATAAAAAGCTTCTAAGCATCTAACAATTAGAAGTTTTAGTTAATGAATATTGAAGTAACTGTTTATTCACACCCTCTGAGAATCACAGAATTTTAGAGCCAAGGTAGAGCCTCCATAGGAGTCTACTTGGTACCCTCGATTTAGAGGTGACATCTCTAAGGCAAACACAGAGAAAGACATTTGGCCAAAGCCATTCAGTGGAGGAGAGGCAGAGACAAGACTGGAGACAAGAATTAGCCCTCTCTGCTCTCTGCTTCCACTATCTTGCAATGTGAGACCCCTGGGTCACTGTCACCACAACCAGATGGACTTTGGACTTCCCAGCCTTAGAAATTTGTGAGACCCCTGGGTCACTGCTGCCACCACCAGATGGACTTTGGACTTCCCAGCCTCAGAAACTAGAAACTGGAACTTTGAGGAGCCGGCGGCGGTGGCAGCAGTGGCAGTGGTAGCGGCAGCAGCAGCGTGAGCAGCACTGGCAGCGGCAGTGCCAGCAGCAGCAGTGGGGGAAGTGGCACCAGCAGGGGAAGCGGCACCAGTGGTAGCGGCATGAGCGGCGGCAGCGGCAGCAGCAGGAGAACCGGCAGCAGCAGGAGCGACACCCTGCGGTACCGCCCCATTGCCCAGCAGCCTGGTAGAGTCCAAGCTGACCAGACAGGTGGCTCCCCGGAGAGGCTCAAGACCCGAGGTAACCACGCATGCAAGGCACTAGTGGCCAACTGAGTAGTCACTGAGGTAGCCATACCAAATTGGCAACC
>NW_007814924.1:0-921 GCF_000696425.1 Galeopterus variegatus | reverse complement strand
GATTAATAACTCCACTCTATGGAGAGTCAATGGATGTCAAATGTAGTATCCAATGACAATGTTGTAATTCTGCCATTCTAGAACCTAGAATTCCAGTCGTGCTTCAGAATTAGTGTTATTCAGTCTATGGACTGAATATATATTTTTCTAATTTATTACTCAAGTAATCCCTTTCAGCATTCCTTTCTTTCTTCTAAAAAATAGTAATCAAAATTCATCACATCTGAATTATTTTACTATCAGCTATGCTTTTGAGGTTATTGGTATCCATAGGATGGAAATACTATATAGTTGTGCATCTCTTCCCAACTCTCATTCAGTGACTTTTTGGCACAAGGTTTTGCTAAACACAGAATACCTGAAACTGGGTAATTTATAAAGAAACCACACTTACTTCTTACTGTTTTGGAGGCTGGGAAGTCCATGGTCCAGGAGATACAACTGGTGAGGGCCTTCTGGTAGTAACTCTCTACAGGGTCCTGTGGCAATGCATGGTATCACATGGTGAGTATGGCATGAATAATGCTATCTAACATGCTCACTTATTCTCCTTATAAAGCCATCAGTGACCCGTCCTGTGACAGACCACTAAACCATTAACCCATTACTCCATGAACGGATTAACCCATTCATGAGAGCATGGTCCTCACTGTCCAACCATCACTTAAAGGCCCCACCTTTAAGATACCAAAGTTGAATTTCCCATCTTCTTAACACTGTTACAATGGAGATCAAGCTTCCATGAATTTTGGGGGACATTCAATCAACAGCACATGGCATTAGCCATGATGGGAGTATTTACGCCATAGACACTGGCAAACACTACAGTTCAAGCCTCCTTCCCACCCACCTGGTTATTAATAATTTATCAGCATACCAAGGAGTAGAGCAATAGAAACAGAGAGCATTAAATGCAATTAT
>NW_007814923.1:0-921 GCF_000696425.1 Galeopterus variegatus | reverse complement strand
ACTGACTTTGAAACTGACTTTGTTTCCTTAGATTTCTCTGCAGGAAACCTCAGTTGCAAGTTTCCAAAGGTAATCGGATGTAAATGTCACTTGCCTTCTCCGTGTCACTAATTACCAGGGTCCTGGCACTCAGAGCTGTCAGAGCTGACTCCAGAGCCAAAGGAGAGAACTTCCTGGAAATGGTATGAAACAAAAGTTACAAAATAATAACTGCGAACCAAAAGCCATTCTTAAATCTTCAGTAAACTCATTTTGAATAGAAAAGACAGAAGCAAAGCTGCTGGTCAGTTAAAAGAGTTGTAAACAGTTAAGCCCAGAAAAACAATCAGGAGGGGAAAAGCTAGAAGTATTTTTTTAAATGAACCACTAAAAATTGCTACTGGTAATCAGTATCTCTGGAAACCAGCAGTGACCCACTGGATTGTCATCTCTCTCTCTGTACCGGTCTACGGACAGTGCCATCCCAACTTATCCCAGGCATTAGTCATCATCCTGGGGTCAGACAAGACCCCCACATGATTTACAGATGCTTGGGAAGGTCCTCAAACTTTAATCCATGTTTCCCAGAGCCAGATTGTTTTAGGGTTAAAACGAGGTTCACAGTTAAAATTACGAATATGGATTTGTGATGTAACACCCATACTGGCTTCTACTCCCAGAAAAGTCCAAACACCCATAATGTATATTTATTTGCACTTCACAGAACATCATCTGGACTGTGTGTGACCAAGGTGCTTGTGTACACTCAAGTCATCAGGGTAGTGAGTGACCTGGCAGACCACCCAGCAGCCATATGTCCATGTGGTTTTGGATTCACCATCCATCATGATCTACACAACAAATTTTTGGAAAGATAAAATGCTTCTGAGTGAAAAATGGCTCTCACATGAAAAACACAGAATTAATAAAATTTAAAAGGTT
>NW_007814922.1:0-921 GCF_000696425.1 Galeopterus variegatus | reverse complement strand
CGGGAGCGCCACCGCACTCCCAAGCGGCACACTGTAGCAGTGCGCCACCGGGCCAGCCCCATCATTCTCTTCTGAAGAAAGTACCCTCACTCCTCCGGGGAAATGTATAACTTCTGAAAGCAGTCTGTAACTCAGTGCTTACATAAAAACCACGTACCAGCATAAGAAGCATGTCTTTTGGGTAGTTTAACGAGGATGACTACCTTCACTCTGCCATCACCCTGCCTGAAGCCACCCTCCCCTCTCACCTGGATTATGTAGCCTTCTGTATCTTCCATTAACCATCCCTAAGCCAAGGACAATGACAATGGTCTTCAGGGAGAGCACTGTATCTAGTCAATGATGAAACAAGGACGAGGGTGCAGGCCCTTTCTCTATGGGACAAAGCCTGTCTCTGGTTTTTGTTCACTTTTCCATTTGTTTAAAACTCAACTGCTTATTATTAGTCTTGCTCTTTCAGGGAGTACTACTTTAAAAGACATTTGTCAGACAACAGAATTGTTTACAGGAAGCCTATTTTTCAAAATGCAAATCAACCTGCCTTAGAGAGAAAGTATTCTCCATTGGAGAGCTGAATATATCTGTCTTTGGAATATAGTTACTGGGAGAACTGAATATATCTTTTGAATATAGTTACTTCAAAAGGAAAAAGGCAAGATGTTAACAGATCCAGGCTCTCACTATTAAATTTATCAGAGTAAGGGCCAGCCTGTGGCTCACTCGGGAGAGTGCGGTGCTGACAACACCAAGGCCGTGGGTTCGGATCCCTATATAGGGATGGCCGGTTGGCTCACTTGGGAGAACGTGGTGCTGACAACACTAAGTCAAGGATTAAGATCCCCTTACCGGTCATCTTTTTAAAAAATAGATAAATAAAAATAAATTTATCAGAGTAATAATGCATATATTTCAGGTATTTGC
>NW_007814921.1:0-921 GCF_000696425.1 Galeopterus variegatus | reverse complement strand
TTCACAATCCCGTTTGAACCTTCTGCTCTGATGCAGTGATGTCATGTCTGTTCACATTACTTTGACCCAAGCATGGCACTTGAATAAAGTTAAAGTGAGTGAATGAGGCAGGATATATACTTCTCCCATCAGAGTCAGGCAAGTTGCATGGTAATAAGTAGAGTTGTATGATCCTTTTACAGGAAAAAGTGGGGAGTGAATAATTGTAAACAGTAATACGGTCTACTATACAAATTGAGATTGCTGATTAAGGAGAAAGAAGGGCTAATTGACGCAAGAAGGTCTTTAAGGACCCCTGGGCCAGGGTGGGGTGGTGGAAATAGGGAGAAGATGATGGGCAATACAGGGCAGGTAGGATACATATGCAATTGATAGTATGCATAAGGGGCTAGCTGAGTGGGAGATAGTGAAGTTTTCTTCAGTATTCATCTGAGAAGGTAAATGAATGGTTTGATTTCAACTTGAGATGTTACTGGAAAGATGATGGAAGAATGAGGTAGAATCTGTAGATATAGGAAAGTGAATGGGTGAACCATGTGATCTAGTCTTAGTAGGGAGGGAAATGAGTACAAGAGGAAGGTTGTGCTTAGAAAGCATATGACTGGAGGTCTGAGTCATTTCCAAACAGATGTCATGGGATGTAGAGAATTAATAGAGACTAGCCTGAGATGAAATATTGGAGTTGGGGATTGCAGTTTCAGGTGATGACAAGGTTCAGGATTTGCCATTTTTAACTAAAGGGAAGAGGAGGTAAAAATTACTGGAGTTGAAGAATTGTGGAACTTGGATGTTGGGTAGGTTTCCCACATTGCAATACCCAGGATGACATTCTGTCATTCCCCTCTAGATAGTATGATCCATGTCTGTTTTACTCACTCTTGTGTTTCTAGGTGGTCATTCAGTAGATTATTAATTTATTGA
>NW_007814920.1:0-921 GCF_000696425.1 Galeopterus variegatus | reverse complement strand
CAACACGATTATTGGTAGCATTCAGTTCCTTGTGGCTACTGGACTAACAACTTTAACTTCTTACTGGCTGTTGGCTAGAGGCTGCCTTTAATCCCTTGTCATGTGGATCTTCTGATATGACTAGTTGCTTTCTTTTTTTTTTTTTCCTGATTTTTAGTTTTTGGTGGCTGGCTGTTAAGAGGATCTGAGCACTTGACTTTGGTGTAATCACATGGCACTCTAACCAACTGAACTAACTGGCCAGCCCCTAGTTGCTTTCTTAAAGTCAGCAAGGAAGAGAGTTTTCTAGCAAGATGGGAATTACAATCCTATATAGCATCACCACAAATGTGACATCCTGACCCCCTTGCACTATTCTATTGTCCAAAAGCAAATCAATAGGTCCCACCCTCACTTAAAGTGAGGGATTACATAAGGTGTGAATACTGGGCAGTTGTTCTCATGGGGCCACCTGTCCTCACTGCACCAGTATAATATTTAAGTCATTGGACCCAGTACAGTAAGTCTTCCTCCACTCCTCCCTCCCCTACCCCATGCAGCAAAGGCTATGAGAGTATATTATAATAATCACAAGATTGGGGATGAGAGCCATAACTAAGATAGCTGATTAAAAGTGCATGTAGAAAAATTGACTTAAAGTGATTTGGTGGAAGAGCAATTAGTAGAATCTGCTGGCTAGGTAGAAAGTGGGAAATAAGATAAAGAAAAACCAATCAAACAAAACAATGTTGTTGAATTTTCCCATTCAAAAGGCAGGGAAGATGGTAAAAAATTTTTACTACATGCATTTTCAAATGATCACGATTTGGAAGATTCTTCTTCTGCAATGGGAATATACTTAGGATTACATGCTTACCTGATTCTTTATCTGATATATATACACCAAAAAGGAAGAATGACTATTTTTGTGGCACTTATCTA
>NW_007814919.1:0-921 GCF_000696425.1 Galeopterus variegatus | reverse complement strand
GTTTCCCATTCTGAGACCTGCAGGTAAGAATGAATTCCCAAGGGATGCCCACCTGCCTGGGGTTGGAGCTGTCCTGGAACTTGGAGGGGCAATGCCATCTTTAAGGACAGGGTGGAGAAGAAACCAAGCAGATACCATCTTGGTCATGTGATCAAGGTAACCACCAGTAATGAGACATGTCAACATCTTGTATCCCTGATATGACCTGCTAGTAAGGACACATCACTTCTGTGGGATTCTTGCGAAAATGCATAACTTCCATCTAATCATGAGAAAATATCAAACAAACTCAAATTGAAAAACAGTCTGCAAAATAACTGTGACACATGTCAAGGTTGTGAAAGTCAAGGAAAGACCAATGAACATAGATTGGAGGAGACTAGTAACAACTAAATGTAAAATGGAATTCTGCATGGGATCCGGGGACAAAAAGTGACATTTGTGGAAAACCCGGAAAAACCCAAATAAAGTCTGCAGTTTAGTGAGGGGTATTGTACCAATGTTAATTTCATAGTTTGGATTATTGTACTGTGATTATGGAAGATGCTAACATTAAGGGAAGTTAGGTGAAGGGTATATGGGAACTCTGCTGCTATTTTTCTGTAAGCCTAAAATTATTCCAAAATAAAAAGGGTTTTGTTTTGGGCCGGCCCGGTGGCGCACTGGAGAGTGCGCCGCTTGGGAGCGTGGCAGCGCTCCCGCCAAGGGTTCGGATCCCATGTGGAGACCGGTTCCCGCTCACTGGCTGAGCGCGGTGCGGGCACAACACCGAGGGTTGCAATCCCGTTGCCGGTCAATAAAAAAGACAAAAAAAAAAAAGGAAAAAGGGTTTTGTTTTTATTGTTTTTTAAAAAAGCATTAATGATAGGTAAAAAGGAAACAAAGAACAGGTTGGAGTTAGACTCTATGGGAAGGAAAATG
>NW_007814918.1:0-921 GCF_000696425.1 Galeopterus variegatus | reverse complement strand
CCCCAATCCCCTTTCCCACCTCTAGTAATCACAGTTCTGCTCTCTACTTCTAAAAGTTCAATTTATTATTACTTTTTTTTAGCTTCCACATATGAGTGAGTGAGGACACGCAGTATTTCTCTTTATGTGCCTGGCTTATTTCACTTAACATAATTTTCTCTAAGCTCATCCATGCTACTACATATGGCAAAATTTCATTCTTTTTGTGGCTGAGTAGTATTCCATTGTGTATATATAGCACATTCTCTTTATTCAGTCATCCATTGATGGACATTTAGGTTGGTTCCAAATCTTGACAATTGTCAATAGAGCTGTGATAAACTTGGAAGTGCAGATATCTCTTCACCATGTTGATTTCCTTTCCTTTGGTTATACACTCAGTAATGGGATTGCTGGATTGTATGGTAGTTCTATCTGTAGTTGTTTGCAAAACCTCTGTACTGTTTCCAAAAATGACTGTACTAATTTATAGCGCCACCAACAGTAATAAAGGGGTTCCCCTTTTTCCACATCTTCGCCAGCATTGGTTATTCTCTTTTTGATAATAGCCAGTCTAACTGGGGTGAGATGATATTTCCACATGGTTTTGATTTGCATTTCTCTGATGAATAGTGATGTGGAGCATTTTTTCATATACCTATTGGCCACATGTATGTCTTCTTTTGAGAAATATCTATTCAGCTCCTTTGCCCATTTTCAAATTAAATTATTTGGTTTTTACTATTGGGTTGTTTGAGTTCCTGTATATTCTTAATACTAATCCCTTGTAACATGCATAGTTTGCAAATTTTTTCCCCATTCTTTAAGTTGTCTCTTCACTTTGTTGATTGTTTTTTGTTTTGTTTTGTTTTGTTTTGTTTTTTTGCTGTGCAGAAGCTTTTTAGTTTGATATAATCCCATTTGTTTATTTTTACTTTTGTT
>NW_007814917.1:0-921 GCF_000696425.1 Galeopterus variegatus | reverse complement strand
GGAATTACCTGATGATTAGAGCTGTCTTGAATTCTGAACCTTGTTGCCTTTCGTGGATTATTTTGCAGTGTCTGTAGGGCCTGGCTGTATGGCTTCATTGAACTCACTCTTTCCTCTGTAAGTGCATTTTATATAACTAATTAGTTTAACTTGTTTGTCTCTACGTTTAGGCTTGCCAGACTGACCACTGTATGGGTGGGCCAGTCTGATAGCAGTGGAGTCTTGTTCTTTATAGAGACATCACAGAAATAAACCTTAAGTCATAAAAACCTAATAAAATCTCTGTTTTTCTCTTAATAAAGGAAAACACAGATGAAAATAAACCAAACAATTTATTAAGTAATTTGTTACCTTAAAATTCTTGGTTAACTTTTTTAGAAGTTACTTATTACATTCTAACTCTGTGAAGAGCCTAAGTATTTTGGAAATCTGAAGACAAAAGAGAGATAGCCTTTGCCCTCAGAAAAGCCATAGTCTGGTAATAAAATCTGCATAAGTGAATGAATATACTCATACAGCAAGGTGGTTTAGATGAGAATTTAGGTTCAAGCTTGTTTGAGTGGAAAAGGCTTTATGAAGATCATATTTAGGCTAGTCTTAGAATTTGGATAGATACGAAAAAAGACGGATAAAATTATTTTGGTAAAGGGAAATGACAAATCAGGTGCATGAGGGTTTGGGGGGATGGTAATTTGGCAGTGTTGATATAAGTGTAGTGTTCTTGACATAGGCATAGTAAGAGGAAAAATTTGAAACTAGAGTTGTACCTCAATATTTCCAGAACATTCAGTTGCACGTTAATACCTTTGAGCCTCTGTTAAACCAGATAATAATGCTTGTCTTTTCTCTTATTCCTTAATCAGTCACATCTGAATTCTATAACTACAGTTCCTTTGTTTTTAATCTAAGAAGAAATTTTCC
>NW_007814916.1:0-921 GCF_000696425.1 Galeopterus variegatus | reverse complement strand
GAAAATCCAACTCAGGCCTAGGATTAATATGTTTTATTTCAAATTGAAAACAAGTAAGCCATATATTATGCACAGACCATCACCACTGCCTCCAATTATTTATACAACAGTAAAGATTTCCTTTGAGAAATATATTAATATTTTTTTATTGAAGTAGGAAATTATAAAACTCATGTCTAAGGAAAGTACTAATCTTTTAAAAACAATTCAATAAACATTAACTTTTAAATTTGATGTGTTTAATGCATTAAAAAAAATTTTTTTTTTTTTTGCAATTTCTAAACAGTTAAGTATATCTATCTACTACCACATAATTCAGGACAAAATCCAACCTGTATCTTCAAAAACCCAGACAAGTGCTTGAAGGAGTGCATGGAGCTAGTTGAAGCATCCAGCCCTAACAAGGCTTGAGGCAGAAGATAACACCAGGCCCCATGTGTATTCTGAGTCCTTGTCTAAGAGTCAAGAAGAGGCTAAACAAAGACCCTGCAAGACAAGGATGACTCTGTTCACCCCTCATCCACCTGCTCCTTCCAGCTGTGAGATCAATGGTCTTCCGGGGACCACCAGGCACCCTCACTTCTCCTCCTTTGTCTTATGAACTGAGTTCTGCCTTGACGGGAATGTGCTGCATGCCTCAGAAGACATATGAACAGCACTCTTTGTTCCACAGAAACAGAACTTTCCCTTTTAGGCTGAAGATATTGTCAGAGGTCAAGACGATATAACCACATGGTTGTGTGTGCAGTATCCAAGCTGTTACTGAGAGGGAGATACATCTGTATGCCTGTCCTTCCTACCTCAAGGATCAAGACCGTTTTCACATTCCTTGAGACCATGTTGAGCCAGGACAAGAGCCCAAACCAAGCTAACCCCAATCCCATATTCTCCCCACGGCAGCTCACAGTGTCCCATGTTGGC
>NW_007814915.1:0-921 GCF_000696425.1 Galeopterus variegatus | reverse complement strand
GTAAAAACCTCCCGTCCCCATTTGCCTTTAAAAGCAAGTACTTGTGTGATAATAAATGGAACTGCTCAACAAAACCCCCGCAGCGTCTGAATGTCCTTTAACGGGCTGGTTGAGGCTGGTGGATGTGCTCACCTCTCTTCACGGCTCTCTTCCCCGTCTCCTCTCAACGGGAACTGGAGGGAAAGAGGAATCCGGGCCATTTGCTCACCCACCACAAGGAACACCAGGTGAGAGACTGATAATGAAGCTAGGGCTGTTCAGGTCCACTGGCGACAAATCAGGTTTTGGGGAAAGATTGTTAAATTTTGTGTTGATAACAAACACTAGCTTGGTATGTCACCTATGTGAGAACATACTGCGAGTACTGACATAGGGCCTGTGTGAATAGGTCAATCCTTTTCCAGTGTCATATAAGTGGAATTTGGCTTTGATGTTAAAAAAGATTCACATAAATACAAAGTATATAGCTGAGCCCGTGGAGCACTCGGGAGAGTGCGGCACTGGGCGCACAGCAGCACTCCCGCCGTGGGTTCAGATCCTATATAGGGATGACCGGTGTGCTCACAGTGCTCACTGGCTGAGCGCAGTGCAGCACGTCTCAAAAAGGACACACACACAAAAAAAATTTTTAAGCTATCATTTGAAATATTTATTCACCCTATTTCTAAAAATAATTCAATCTCCAAGAATAAAAATATATACGAACAGCACAAAAAAAAATTAAAAAGTTGAAGATATATGATAATGATCTGTTAGAAAGAATTAAGGTAATTCTATGTCTTACCCTAATTAGGTAAGAATTAGGGTGTCTTTCTCAGATCAAAGAGAAGAAATGATTAACACAAAAAATGAAAGAAATCCTTAAGTATATTTTGGAGAGACTATTCCAAACAAAAAAGTTACAAGAAAATGTTATAATGT
>NW_007814914.1:0-921 GCF_000696425.1 Galeopterus variegatus | reverse complement strand
GTCGCGCTCCCAAGCGGCGCACTGTAGCAGTGCGCCACCAGGCCGGCCCAGAAAATGTCATGTTTCTTGATGTGTGAAACACTGCTAGCCAACTCGAGCTCACTGGCCAGCCGGCCGGGCCATGGCTGGTCTGTTGCACGCACTCTGTCCCCGGTGGCCCCTGCCTTCTGCAGCAGGAGGCTGCTTCCCTGACTGAGGGGCTGTCCCAGCTCAGCAGTGGACAGCGTCATTGCTTCAAAAATGCCCCCAGATTTAGCTGGTGTTGAGTGTGTGCACTCAGACCTCCAGTTAACTACTGCGGTTTTGATAAGTCTTTGATGAACTCAAGGAAATGAAAGTAAAGAAGGGGACGAAGATAATTCCTTAGTCTACCTTAGGGAGAAAAGTTAGAGAGGAGCCCACAGTGCCATGAAAAATGTTCATTAACTGTTTCAACTTGCGGATCACTTCTTCCACATGTCCATTAATCCGAGTAATTTACTTACTCAGTTAGATGACAGTTTGAACAGAGCAAGTAAATTGAAGAAATCTCTTTAAATATTTGGTGCAACTAAACCCACCATTGAAACAGACTCAAAGAATAATTTTCAGTAGGTCAGCATGTTCATTGTGTGTTTGGTCCAGGGTCCCAAAGAGAAAAGAATTGGATTTATAAGTTCCTCTTAATTTTAGAAATGTCCTCAGCCGACATTAATGGAACACAGCGCGGGGCAGCTGTGCTGCTCAGCAGCCAGGACCCTGCTGTGGGCTGTCGTTCAGGGGGCTCCTGCCAGGGAGGTGCTGAGTGCTTCCTTTTCCGTCTGGCTGCAGCGAGAGCAGGCTGATGTTGCTGCTGGAACCACTGCAGCAGCTGTCCTTGCGTTTCTAGCAGGCTGCAGCTTTCTTTTTTTTTTTTTTTTTTTTTTTTTTTTTTTTTTTTCC
>NW_007814913.1:0-921 GCF_000696425.1 Galeopterus variegatus | reverse complement strand
AAAGAATGCAGACAGGCATTGTCCAAGAATTCTGTGTCTACATGCATTCTGAGCTTTAAAGTCGGAAATGTGGCATATAGAATTTCTTAATTATCTTCCAAGTCTGAATTAGGATCCTACTGCTATGTAACTAATCACTCCAAAACTTAGTAGAACAAACCAACCACCATTTTATGAAGCTCACAGTTTTGCAAGTTAGGACATCCCACCTGAGCTGGGATGGTGATGGGATGGGATGGCTGGGAAAGTTGGAGATGGCTCTCAGGACAGTCAGACACGGCAGCTGGCTTCCTCTAGAGCAAGTGTTCCTAAAGAGGATGCTGCTACTTCTTTAAAGCCTGGGCAAAGCATCATTTCTGCCATATTCTACTGGTCAACACAGTCTAAATCAGCCCAGACTCAAGGGAAGGGAAGACAGGTACCTCCTCTCAATGGAGGAGAGTGTCAACGAATTTGTGAGCAAGCTTATTCCATTACAGGGCCTTTCCTACAGCCTCCACTGGCACACCACACTTGCTGCACCAGGACATTTAAACTGAGTTATAATTCCCCAGTCCTAGTCAACATTGTGACCCCAGAGGTTAGCACAGCACCCTCAATAAATATTTGTTCAATGAATGAATGAATGAATGAAAATTTAAAATGTTTGCCTTATGTTTTAGATATCCCCAAGGGTTTTGAGGAACAGAAAACAAGCCACCAAGATATATTACCTGAATAAAATCACTAAAATTTTTACCAAGGAAAGTGCCATAAAAATATGTACTTCAAAAAGCTCATGGAAAGATTTGTATTATCTTTTAATTCTATTTTTCTACAAATGTCTTGAAGTATCCTCATATGTATTTCTATTTATACATTTATAATAGAATTAGATATATAATGTATATCTAAATGTGGTAGTTTTATAGCTATATGAGA
>NW_007814912.1:0-921 GCF_000696425.1 Galeopterus variegatus | reverse complement strand
TGGATGTTTGAGTGCTTGAGATTGTCTGCTAGCTCTCTTAGGTTTTCTTCATTTAAAAAAAATTTTTTCTTTTGTTTGCCTCAGTTGTTTCAAAACGACCATCTTTGAGGTCTGAAATTCTTTCTTCTGTTTGCTCTAGTCTCTGCTACTCGAGGTTTCTATTCTGTTTTTTTATTTCATTGAGTGAATCCTTCAGTTCTAGGAGTTCTGTAATATTTCTTTTTTAAGGTATCGATCTCTTTTTAAATTTCCTCCTTCATATCCTGGATATTTTTTCTTGTTTCATTGTGTTCTTTAATTGATTCTTCTCTTATCTCTTTGAGTTTTCTTCAGGTCATTGCTCAGAATTCCTTTTCAGACATGTCAAGAGTTTCCTGCTCTATGGTGTCTAGTACTTGAGAATTACTTTATACCTTCTGTGCTGTCATATCTACCTGTTTGTTTGTATTTCTAGTATTTTTTTGTTGGTGTTTGGTCATCTGGTAGGACACTTGTTTCTTCTATTACTCTGGAGTGGTCTGTGAGGGGAAAGACTTACTCCTCTATTTGTAGACTCTGCTGGTGACTCTTGTATCAGTGCAGTTGAGTGTATGGTGGGCTGTCTCCTCTCCTGTTTGGTCAGTGGGTAGGCCTCCCCAGGGCTTGAGTATGCTCTGGCAGCTGCATTGCAGGCAGCGGGCAGGACCCATGCTCATTTGGGCACCCTCTTGGCCAGTGGGCGGGATTCTGGGGCTCAAGTTTGTGTTGGCACCTGTGTTGGGAGCGGCATACAGGACCTGCACTCACCTGGACGCCCACTTGGTTGGTGGGCAGGCCTTTCTGGGGCTTAGGCATGCACCAGCAGCTGCGTCAGGGTTGGTGCATGGGACCTGTGCTAACCTGGGCACCCATTCAGTCTGTGGGTGGGCCTGTCCACACAGA
>NW_007814911.1:0-921 GCF_000696425.1 Galeopterus variegatus | reverse complement strand
GCGCAAGTGAGAGCCAATCAAGTTGACAAAAGTAATTAGTAATTTTCTAGTTTTTCACAATTCCTTTATTATCCCTAAGAATCAAAGTGTTTTATGTGCCACATGACAATATCAAACAGGAAAATATTTTCTAGACTATAGCATAATCCTGAAATTCTATCTGTCATTTAATCCACTAGATTTTTTTTTTCACTCATCATCACTCCCTTCTCTTCTACTCTTCTACAGTCTAGCTTACCACTGTCTACTCAGACTTATCTTCTTAGGAGAAAGTACTCTTGCCCTCCATTCACCAACAACTTCCAATCCTTACATTTCTGTGCCCTTCTTATCCAGTGTAATTGATTGTGCTCTTTGCATTAGTCAGTATCAGAGTAAGATACAGACCCTGAAATCTTAAATTTATCTTAGCATGCTAATGATGTTTCTCTATTTCTCTCACACACATGAAATCTCATGCTGGCTTTGTCACTCTCCAGGGAAGCAAATCTCAATGTAGGAATTCGAGTATTTAGGCTGTTTCTATTTAGTTCCACAGTCATCTCAAGACATGAAACTCATGGGTTCCATTGGAAAAAGAGAGAGAAATTGAGGAGGGACGCCAGGTCATCTCTGAAGAAGTCTGTCTTCAAGTCTTCATGTATAAACAGCAGAAAGACAGAAAAATGTACAACTGCAATTTTTTAGGCATGCATAACTTACCTATAAATTTCTGAATTTAAATTGAATATGGTGTATAAATAAAGACAAAGTGCCAGCTAAAATCGTTTACCTATGTATTTAGGCAACTAGCTATAATTTCCCCATAATCCATTTTTCTATAATAACCCATTTAAAGGTACTAATTTTGGGCTGGCCAACTACCTCAGTTGGTTAGAGTATACCGTTATAACAGCAAGGTTACAGATTCAGATCCCCACA
>NW_007814910.1:0-921 GCF_000696425.1 Galeopterus variegatus | reverse complement strand
ATAACCTGAAACTGAGCCTAGGCTCCAGCTGAGGGCTGACAGAAGAAGGAAAGTATTTAAGCTTGTGAGCCCAGTTCTGCCAGGACTTCAAAATGTTTGGCCTTAGCACCTCAAAGAACCATGACAGTGAACTTGAGGCTACTGGTGGTGGGATTCCTGGCTTCCCAGGAGACTTCCAGGTAGGTGAGCTCTGTCCCTGGGTCTGGAAGAACAGCCTTGTTCTCTGTCTCTGTCTCTTGTCAATCGTATCAGACTGAGGGTCAGCTTGGGATCAACCTCCAGCACCCAGGATAAATCACGCCTATAAACCAGTCTTGTTCCTTTCATAACTTTGGCATTACTTAAAATCAAGATGTTTCACATATACCTCCAGGTTCCTGGCTTTCCTTGGGAAGTCAGAAGCTCTGGTAGTGTTCATCCCAAGGGCTCCCCGTGGTCAGAGACAGAGTGGTAGCTTCTTACCTATTTGTGTCTTAGCTCTTCTTTCCTCCATCTAGTTGTGTTGCGATGTTAACAAGTAAAAACGCTTTTAACTCAAGACTTCTTTTCCCACTAAGGCTTCCAGTTACAGGTGCCCTAAGTAGAGGCCAAAGCATGATCTCTTGTTTTAGACTCTGTACACTTCCTACTGCCTTTGTCTAGGAGGCATTGCTCTACTTAACAACAAAAGATGTAGAAGAAAGAGATGATTCCAACCACAAAAGGAAGACCTGAGCTGCTTCCTTCTGCTACACCCCCTTGCTGAGGAGCAGGGTCACAGAAACCCCAGGTAAATTTTCAGGGAGACCAGAGGACACAGTGATTTGTATGTAGCATCTGCTTATGATGCTAGGCTAGGAAAAAGTCTCACTGGCTCAGGGCCACGGTGGCAGAGAGGAAGTGGCAGTGGGCTCACAAAGGCCAAGAGAAGGCTGGTGTTGT
>NW_007814909.1:0-921 GCF_000696425.1 Galeopterus variegatus | reverse complement strand
CCTGCTCCGAGGAGGTCACCTAGTGCGGATGCCCGATGGCATAGCACGCTGCAGCCCAGAACTCCTGGCTGCAGTGACCCTCAGCCCCCGACAGGAGCAGCGGGGCCACAGGCCACCGGCTCAGTGTGTTCGACTCTCCTTCCCCGCTTGTCTGTCCTTTTCCTATTGATAGACACCTGAGCTGTTTCCAGTTTCTACTTTTATGAATAAAGCGGCTGTTAGCATTCTTCTTCAAGTCCTTTTGCAGACATGATTTTATTCCTCATGGGTAAACTCCTAGGAGTGAAATGCATTTTACAGAAAACTGTCAAATGTTTTTCTGAAGTGGTTGTGCCATTTACATCGCACATGTCACAGTACAGGAGGTGCAGTTGCTCCACACGCTTGCCAGCATGTGGCATCGCAGTCTTTCTATATGATAAAAGCTATGGACTCTGTCCCCAGAAAAGATAAATGTACACACAAAACATTTGCCTGCCAGTAACCCTCCCCCTGTGCTGGCTTATGGGTCTCAGAGATGAACAATATGTAATGAGACAACTACTAGGACTGGTATTGAGTGCCTACTACACGTCAGGCATTTTACCCACTTCAGCTCAACTAATCTTCACAGCAAGTCTGTGAAATAGAATTAAGCCTATCTTACAGATGAGGAAACTGAGGACTAGACCTAATGAATAACTTGACCGAGATTACACAGCCAGTAAGTAGCAGAGATGGAGGTGGAGCTTGGCTGGGGCTGACTCCAGGATTAAAACTCATGCTGTGCAGAGGGAGGGTTACGACCAAAGGACGCTGGCTGAGGAGTAAGGGGCCGGCCGGGCGCTCTGAGCAGAGCACAGAGAAGGCGGAGGCAACATGCTGTGGGGCCAGCTGCCCGAGTCTGGGTCTTGGTTTTGCTGCTGTGTGACCCTCGTCAGG
>NW_007814908.1:0-921 GCF_000696425.1 Galeopterus variegatus | reverse complement strand
AGGTATTCATCGTTAGCCACGCACCACTCCTGGTACCAATTTTCTGTATTAGTCCGCTCTCAGTGGCTTATAACAGAATACCTGAAACTGGGTAATTTATAAGAAATAAAATTCAGGGCCAGCCCGGTGGCACACTGGAGAGTGCGCCGCTTGGGAGCGCGGCGGCGCTCCAGCCGAGGGTTCAGATCCCATGTGGAGACCGGTTCCCGCTCACTGGCTGAGCACAGTGCAGGCGCAACACCGAGGGTTGTGATACCATTGCCGGTCCCCAGTACGGGCGCGACACCGAGGGTTGCGATCCCGTTACCGGTCAGTAAAAAAAGACAAAAAGGAAAAAAAGAAAAAGAAAAAAAGAAATAAAATTTAATTCTTACAGTTTTGGAGGGTGGGAAGTCCACAGTCCAGCAGGCACATATGGTAAGGGCCTTCTTCTGGGTGGGAACTTTCTACAGGGTTCTGTGGTGACCAGGGTATCACATGGAGAGCATGGTGCAGGCAAGAGAGAGCTAACATGCTCACTCAACCTCCTTATAAAGCCATCAGAACCATTCCCTGGTACCCATTAAACCATTAAACCACTACTCCGTGAGTGAATTGCTCCATTCACAGGGGCATGGTCATCACAATCCAATCACCTCTTAAAAGCCCCAACCTTCAACACTGCCATAGTCTGATTTCCCACCTTCTTAATCCCACTGTTATAATCGAGATCAAGCTTCAATGAGTTTTAGGGGAACATTCAATCCACAGCATCCACTCAGGCTCACATGCTAGTTTCCCCTGCAAACACTCTCACAGACACGCCCAAAAATAACGCTTAACCAGACTTCTAGGTCTTCCTTAATCTAGTCAAGTTGACATCTAATATTAATTATCACACAGATCACACATTATTGCTTTCAGCCGTCTCTTTCTCCCCTT
>NW_007814907.1:0-921 GCF_000696425.1 Galeopterus variegatus | reverse complement strand
AATGAAAATGAGATTGTGGCTTTAGATGGGTGATGAAGGATGTGGACAATCCAGGTGAGAATTATACCAAAACACAAGTGACCTCTGAGTTTAAAAACTGACTTTAGAAAGGTTATCAAAGATGTAGGGACTTCAAAAGGAACAGATCTAACCTAAAGTCCATGGAGAGATCAGAGATGTAGAGATAAAGGATGTCATCAGTGGCCAAGAGATCAGACAAATAGCTAAACCCCAATCAGAAGGTGAAAATACTATGGAATGTAATGAACATGGAATGTAACATAACATAATGCAATGTAACAGAATAAATGTAATGTAACATGTTAAATTTGCAAACTAAATTTTAAAAGACAGGAAAGTAGGAAGATGCAGTCACAATTGGTATAAAAGCCGAATTACCTCCAATTATCAGAGATCAAATGTATGAATCACTAATTCTGTATCAACTCTTCACCCTGTGGTTATCCACTGTTGATGTGAAATTGTCTATGCATCTAAAGAGTTTAATAAGAATACTCTGCCGGAATGGATGAACAATTGGGGGAATGTATACCCAGGGGAATACAAAGAGCTATGACCATGGAAACAAGGACACTGTGATCATGAAGATGGTCCCAGAGCATGTATTCTCTTACTTTCTTCACTTTTCCTGCACTGGCCCTGCTGAAACCCCATACATTTTGTCTCTGTGCTTTCTTCAAAATTAACATCCCTTACAGGTGAAGTATGATTCCTTATACCTCATCCATAAATCTCTCTTGGGTCTGTTTTATAGATCAGTGGTTCTCAACCTTGGCTAGACATTTGAATCACCTGGAATTTAAAAATCCCAGTGCCCAGGTAACATCCCATACCAATTAAATTAGAATCGCTGTATGTAGTATCCAATTATCAATATGTTTTAAAGCTCCTGAGGTGAAT
>NW_007814906.1:0-921 GCF_000696425.1 Galeopterus variegatus | reverse complement strand
GTTGTGACTATTCCGTTTCAATCAAGTTTATTTATTTACATACTCAGAGCTTCTAATTTCAGTACACTTAAACACAACCATATATAATTGTTTTAGAGTCTGGCTAATGGACACGTACTAATTTCCTTCTCATCCTTTTTTTTCTTTCTTTCAATTTCGTTATAAAACAAGAAATAGTGGATGGGTACAAAACCATGCTCTCTACCCTAAGTGAATCATTGTGCAGTATATGCATGTGTTGAAACAACACACTGTACCACACAAATATGTGCAAATGTTAAAATATTTTGAATGAAAGTTCTGTGACATTAAAAATAACAGATACACAGATAAAGCAAAAAGACACAGCAGAGTGTTTGTCCTAATAATCTGCATTAGTCAATAATTTAATCAGAAAATACCAATATATTTATTAAAAAGGAATAAAGCAAATTTTAGTACACAAATATATGGTGCCTCCTGAGTGGTTTATTTTCAGAGTGCAGACACAGCCTTCATTTCCTTATATTTTTATCCTGTCATTTCTTATGTATTTTTAAAACAAAATTGAGTTTTACTAGAAATATTTGTAAAAATAAGGAAAAATTCATTCACACAGACAGAACTATATACTATATATTTATTATGTAATAATCATAAAATAAGGCTGATGTAGAAATGATATATCACGTCTAAAATTCAAAGTAAAAAATTCTAGCTATGGGCCGGCCCGGTGGTGCACTGTTATAGTGCGCCACTTGGGAAGCGCGGTGGCGCTCCCCCCGAGGGTTCGGATCCCACATGCAGACCGGTTCCCGCTCACTAGCTGAGTGAGGCGCAGGAGCAACGCCGAGGGCTGCGATCCCGTTGCCGGTCCCGGTCCGGTGCGGGCGCGACACTGAGGGTTGCGATCCGTTGCTGGACACGGAAAAAGACAAAAAA
>NW_007814905.1:0-921 GCF_000696425.1 Galeopterus variegatus | reverse complement strand
TGTCTTGGAGGTTTAAAATCACTCATGCCTGAGTCCCAACCTCAGAGATCTGATTTGATTAAAGGGTGGAGGGTGGCGAACACCTGGGTATCAGAATGTTTATAAGCTCACCAAGCATGTAGGAATGGTTCCTAAATATTGATGTGTAAAAGCTCATCTGAGAAGCTTATACAAGTGCGTATTCTTGAGTCTTCCCCAAAAACCCTGATTCGGGGAGCCTGCAACAGGTTTCAGGAACCTGCATTCTGGTGTAGGTGGCCCACAGATCACACTTTGAGGAACATTGTGTTAAGGAACTATTGAAGGAAAAAAGAAAAAAACACTATGAGATGAGGATACCAATTAACTTGGTTGCTGATTGATGCATGTCTCTGGGTGAACCTACTTAGTAAATGCACATCTGCTAAAAGCATAACAAAACAATGTAGATTTCTGATGATTATCTTCTAGATCAGAGATATCCTGCTGTCAGAAATCATGCTGGCTGCAAAGATCCTATAAAACATCCTGTAATCGAAAAAGGGCCAAGGTCATGAAAAGCCTGTGCCAAAGAAACCTTAAATGTAGGGAGAAATTTCTTTCCAGGCTAGAGAAGGAATTCTGCTTTTAAACCATACACTTTCTAATAATCGGCAACTAAGTCAAGAAAGCCCTTGGAGTTTTGGCGAGCCTAAAAAGCAGAATGGTACCAACCACTGTAGGGACCATAGCAATTGCAATCACCTTTCTCCTCTGGTTAGCTCTTAACTCTCCAAGGAAGAGAGAGCAATTGCAATCACCTTTCTCCTCTGGTTAGCTCTTAACTCTCCAAGGAAGAGAGAGCAATTGCAATCACCTTTCTCCTCTGGTTAGCTCTTAACTCTTACCTTTTCCAGGAAGATTTTAGGGAACATTCACACCTCCAGGATATTCCTGTTCTCC
>NW_007814904.1:0-921 GCF_000696425.1 Galeopterus variegatus | reverse complement strand
GGGTTGCGATCCGTTGCTGGACACGGAAAAAGACAAAAAACAAACAAACAAACAAAAAAAAAACTGGGTCTCAGGTTCTTGAGGCAAATACTAAACTCTTGCATTATTTCTGCCTATCCTTTCTCGATTCCAATGTCTGCTCAGCTTTTGACACTCTTTTTTGTGCTGTGGCTAAGAACTCGAGCTCTGAGGTCATATAACCCCAGGTTCCAATCCTAGCTTCCCCAGTTACTAGCAAGTTCCTTAATGTCTCTTAGCTTCATTTTCCCTAATTCTAAAAGGAGCATAATAATAGTGCCTATCTCATAGGGCTATTGTGAGAATAAGACGAGAGATACCACTATAAATGGAAGCTCTAATTATTACTTAGTTTCCCCTTTTCACTCCTTGGATCTGAACAAAATCTCACTATTGAACTTTAACACTCATCACTCACTAGGACACAGGTGACAGTTACTTGTAGGTGTTTCTCACTTACAGCTACTTCACACCAATACCTCATCCCCCCTGATTCCCTGGGACGCCCTGCGAGGACCAGCCAGAAAGTCAGTGCCCACCCCTGGGACTGTCAACTCCTCTTCATCCCCCATTCCCCCTCCTTCCCCTCTCATTCCATAAACCATTCATAATTTGAATAGAAGATTTTTGTGTGTGTGTTTTATGGAAAAAAATTTACGTAAACTCTTCTTAATTTTAAAGTCACATAAATGTAATGTTGCATTTTCTATCTATAAAAAAAAAAAAAAGAATTGGCATTAAGTGGCTTTGTAGTACTGCTAATGTTTTTCTGTGAGTCTATAGCATGGATGAGAATGAAATGGTTCCTCAGGCAGGAACTACGTGATTTCTTGAGGTTCTTTTAGAGATATGAAAAGCAAGCTAAATGACAAAATAACAGGTTCTAGTCTCACATGACTTGCA
>NW_007814903.1:0-921 GCF_000696425.1 Galeopterus variegatus | reverse complement strand
TTACTAGCTATAACATTTATGTAAGTGGTAGCTGCTATCAGGGGCGTGACCAAGTACAGGACTCAGATTGTGTGAATCTGGAGACCAAGATGTTAACTATGCTATGCCTACTTCCAAGCTTGATGAATCAATCTGCCTTACTAGAATTCTGGACACTTGCCTCAATTCCATCCTAAATGGCAATGGTCTTGTTATTGTGTTCATAAGGAAACCCAATTAGTAAATTACCTTGACTGTATTCCCAGTAAAAATAATGATACACATTTGCTATTTAAATAATCATAAATACAATATTTTCAAGGCAAGGTAATAGTAAAGTCATATTTGGGGGGATCTTTGTTTTGAGCTGTGAGATTAATGACAAATAATCTGACAAATCTGATTAGGTTTTTGCATACTTTTGCCCCCAAAATGCATATTAATTTGCAAACATTCATAGGGTCCACAGAAATGAATTTAGGACTCCTGACACAAGTGATTTTATATAATTCACACAGAAGGTTTGCCTGGTAGCTGTTTTATTTTCCTCATTTTACAGATGACAAAACATAAGACACAACTGATAATAGGCTTGCCTAAGCTCAGACATTTGGTAGTTGGCAGAGTCCGGATTTAAATTTGAAACAGTTTTACTCCGTGATTTATGTCCCTTCGACTACTTCATACTTTCTCAGCCCCTGTGGCACACTGAAACATTGTCCACTTTCCCACAACTAAAAACCTCTCATTTTTTTAAACATAAATTTTGAGTAAATATGCCAGCCTTTACCATTCAAAATATCTTTATTTTTGTACAATGGTGCAAAGTCAGTGTGTGTGTGAAAGAAAGATAGAAAGATTAGTAGAAATTTTGAGACTGGGAGATTAAGAGACAGATTAAGAAAGACTGAAAAAAATACTATCTTCCTAAATTATTATGTA
>NW_007814902.1:0-921 GCF_000696425.1 Galeopterus variegatus | reverse complement strand
AATGGACTTTGATGGGTCTTCCCACTCCCCTGCCTGCTACCTTCATTCCATTTTCTGTTGGGGCTAGAGCAACTTTTCTTGCCATGCACCGGTACTTTATCTTTTGTTGGGACATGCCACTTATGCTCAGCCTTTAAGCAATAAGAATATAAGTATTAAAAGACCTTCCTAGAGCTTCCTTAATACCCAGCTGTTAGCATCTCTGTCTCAACTCTCTTCACTTCAACTCACCTACCTGTTTTCCTCTTTAAGAGCTGGAAAACCTCATAGCACCTGGCTCTGTGCTCAAACCTGTATTTGCCATAGTTATGTTCCGTTCATCTTTTATGTTAGAGGAACCTGCCACTGGTTCTGCTCCCAGTTGTGCCTGACTTCCTCTCAGGTCTGCTTTCTTTAGGTGAGTGAACGATTGTACCAGTGCTTCTAATGCCCCTCAAATCCTTTTTGAAAATAGAGTATAATAAATGCCCAACTTGTGAAGTCAATTTAGTGATTGTGGTAATCACATGAACAAAAATACAGATGTTGATTATAAAACAAAAATAGATTTAGGTAGGTCGACCTGAGAACCTGAAACTATGCTGCCTTTACTCTTCCTTTTCTATTAATGTATGGGAAAAGAAAAATGGATTTCCTGCTTTTTCAATTTGCAAGTGATTTTTCAATTTGAAATGAATTAGTATAAAAAGAACATTCATTCTGCAGCTTTGGAATTTGGCCTGTCATTAGCAAAAACATCACAGGAGAGTCATCATTTTAATAATCTGTAGCCAATAAGGGCCTGACTGACTTGTACATTTGTGATTTTAAAAATCTAATGCCTCATAAGAAACACATTGCTTGAGAATATCACACTCATTATATTTAGGTTTATTATAGTTTAATTTCTAAGGGAGATAACCTGGTTTATGTTTTACCCAG
>NW_007814901.1:0-921 GCF_000696425.1 Galeopterus variegatus | reverse complement strand
GCTCATTTTTGTCTTCACGGATTGACTTTCCTTGGATACGAGTGTCCTTTTGGTACTTCTCCCTTTGCCTGGCTCCTGACCTGCTTCATGTGGCAGGACTTCTGAAGCTCTGTTTCTTCTGTTTTTAATTTTCTGTTATTTAGTTGTCCTGATCTGACTGTTGCTAACATCCACTTCTCACCCAGATAAGAACAATTTACTCCGCCCCCATATTTTTTTATTATGCACACTGTTGACAGCCATCCATAATCATGCTGATGTCAGTTAAGTTTTTCTAGTTAAAAATATCAGTACATTTACCTAACTATATTGGCTTTATATGCATTTTTTTCTGAAAATGCATTTTGCTGAATGATTTCTTAGAAGCCAATGAAAAAGAGAATTCTTCGATCTATATAGCACATCACTATTCTTTAATATTACTTCCAGCATATCGCTCCCTTACCCTCAGTTCGTCTGTACCATTCCACTTTTTAAAGAACGGCCACCTGCTTTCCAGCCAGCGCTATCAAGCCATATTACTTAACTCATATTACTCATTAATTCATATTACTTGACTAGATGGTTCTCTGTTTCCTTAATAAGCATGTGAGTTTCAAGCTCTGCATGTGTGCTAATGTTACTTTTCTCATTAGAGATTGTTACCTTTTTATTGCATTTCTAATATTTGTTTCCTTCAATACCCAATTTCGATTGTGATCCATGAGAACTTTTGAATACCCAAATAATTAAAACCTCTGAGTATCTATATTGCTAAACATGAAAATAATTTCTGAAATTTTGGGTTTTTAAAAAATATTTTTGGTTTTATTTCTCTCCCAAAATACTATAACTTATTTTAAAGACAGAAACACAATGCACTTTATTCTTATAAGGCTAAATCAGTCTTAAAAGAGTAGCTTCTCAATTCATATGATTTGA
>NW_007814900.1:0-921 GCF_000696425.1 Galeopterus variegatus | reverse complement strand
ATTTGATTGTAATATAATTATTGTGTCTCCAGATTCTATAGTGATGATCCCTTCTGTATGTTTGTTGGTTGTGGTGGTGGTGCAGGTGGTGGTGTTCTTTTTTGTTCAGTCTTGACAGGGTTTATCTAACATATTTAACCTTTGGGGAAAAAAACCATTTAGTATTGTTGATTATTTAATATTTTTAGTTTGATTAATTGATCATAATTTTAATTTTTTATTTCAAGTTTTTGTTTATATTCTTCATTTATTTTCTAGTTTTGTGTTTTATTGAATCTTAAATTTTCAGGACTTCCTCTTTTGCAATAATGGCTTGAATTTTCCTTTACGCCCATGTGTTGATGCATTTACAGTTTTTGATAACTTATTGAGCTATAATTGATTTAAAGTAAACTGTACAACTTTAAAAGAAACACTATTAGTTCTAATATTTATATATTTATGAAATCCCCACCACAAGCAAAATAATGTAAATGTCCATCCCCCCTCACCAAGTTTCTTTGTTGGCCATTATATTTCTCCTTCCTGTTTCTGCTCAAGCCCTTTCACCATTCACATGCTATTAAAAGTCTTCTTGCACAGGAGTTCGTATAGACATATACTTAGGGTATTTCTGCTTGTTTGTTTGTTTCATATTGTCTTTGAAAAACATGAAGGAAAGAAATGACTGGATTACATGAGAGTTGAATATTTAATTTTTTCTAGACCATGTCAAAGTGTCTTGGGATGTGAGTGTACTATTTGACATCCTACCAGCAGTAAGAGTTGCAGTTGCTCTACCTCCTTGCCAGCAGTTGTTATAGTTAGTTCTTTTGATTGGAGCTTTCTTGTCGGTGTGCAGTTGTATTTCACTGTGACTGTTACCAGGTCGTATGTCTTTCTGTCTCAGGTACCCCCAGTAAATGAAGAAAGTAGATCGAA
>NW_007814899.1:0-921 GCF_000696425.1 Galeopterus variegatus | reverse complement strand
CACCATATACCAAAATCAACTCAAAATGGATTAAAGAATTAAATATACTTCCTGAAACAATCCAACTCCTTAAAGAAAACATAGGGGAAACATTCCAGGAAGTAGAAGTAGGAGTGGGTACAGACTTCATAAATATGACCCCAAAAGCACAGGCAACCAAAGGAAAAATAAACAAATGGGATTATATCAAACTAAAAATCTTCTGCACAGTAAAAGAAACAATTGACAGAGTAAAAAGACAACCAACAGAATGGGAGAAAATATTTGCAAAATATACATTTGACCAAGGATTAATATCCAGAATATATAAGGAACTCAAACAATTTCACAGCAAACAAACAACCCAATTAAAAAATGGGCAAAGGAGCTGAACAGGCATTTCTCAACGGAAAATATATGAATGGCCAGCAGACATGAAAAAATGCTCTACATCACTCAGCATTTGGGAAATGCAAATCAAAACCACTTTGAGATACCATTTCACTCCAGTTAGGATGGCTAAGATCCAAAAGACTGAGAATGATAAATACTGGTGAGGTTGTGGAGAAAAAGGAACTTTCATACACTGTTGGTGGGACTGCAAAATGGTACAGCCTGTATGGAAAATGGTGTGGAGTTTTCTCAAACAGTTACGGTACAGATCTACCGTTTCTCAACAGATCTACCATATGACCCAGCTATTCCACTGCTGAAAATATACCCAGAGGAATGGAAATCACCATGTCAAAGGGATACCTGTAACTCCAATGTTTATTGCAGCACAGTTTACAATAGCCAAGAGTTGGAACCAGCCCAAATGTCCATCATCAGATGGGTGGATAAGGAAACTGTGGTATATTTGGAATACTACTCTGCTATACGAAAAAATGAAATAATATCATTTGCAACAACATGGATGGACCTAGAGAGAATTATATTAAG
>NW_007814898.1:0-921 GCF_000696425.1 Galeopterus variegatus | reverse complement strand
ATTTAGCAGTTTAGAAACCCCTTTCCTTTCATGCTGGTCTCAGATAAGCCTTGTTTTCTCTCCCTGGAATGTCTCTGCTTCTTCCAGGAAATGGGTTTGTCTGCAAACACGTGAGGTTCTGATCTGGCTTCCTGTCCCAGCTACTCCATGCAAGGCTGCCTGACCTTGGACATGCTACTGAGCCTCTCTAGGCTTCAGTTTGTTCATCTTTAAAATGGGCATAATAGTACCTTCCTTAAGCAATATAAGGATTAAATAAGAAATCCATAGAAACTGTTTAGTGTTGTGCCAGGCACAGAGTGATCATAAAGTATGACCATTATTTTCTAATGGTTTTTACTTAGCATGTGAATTACCTCCTGTACTTCCAGCATTGGGGGCAGAGAGAGCAGGGAATATGTGAATTATGTTCCTGCCTTCACAAAGCTTCCAAACCAGGGTCCTTCTTATATTTCCAGAGAGAAGGGAGTACTGTGAAATGATCATTTTACAACAGACTCAGATGAGGAAATAAGCTCAGAGAAGTTGATTGATTTGCCTAAGGGCACACAGCTAGAGAGAGGTCTAATTGGAGTTAGAATTCTCAGGGTAGGAGCCTCTCCTGTGGATCTCACCTGCAGTGGTTTTTCAGATTTCAGGGATCGAGGGGAGAATAGAAACACATGTAGGAAGCTCATGGAAGATGGACAAGTGTTTCCTCAGCTCCTGAGGAAACCTTGAGCAATGGGATTTAAGCAAGAGGTTTTGGTTAGGCTTCCTTCCCCTACCCCAGTCCAAGCTCCAGCAAGGAAACTGGGGCTGATCCGAGCTGGGGTTTTTTTCTCCTGGGAAGGTCCTTGATGGGTCTGGACAGGTTCAGAGGAGACCTGCCTGGAGGTGAGAGAGAGTAAATCAAACCGTGCCTTTCTAGGATTCGTGGAG
>NW_007814897.1:0-921 GCF_000696425.1 Galeopterus variegatus | reverse complement strand
TAGTACATATCCATAGCACACATTTAAGAAACGTTGACATAAAATAATTGCAGTGAAAAACGAACATACTAAAGAACACATTCACTAAATTGGAAACACTGGAGTCAGACTATGACACCAGTTTTTATTACCTTTTTCTAAATTTGGAGTCTATCATCCAAGAGAACAGAGTGAGTAATTGGGGGAAAAGGGATGCCCCTATTCTGTGATCATTCATTCAATAATGATTTAATGGGAGCTTGCTGCAAGCCAGGCACTTCCCAAGACACAGATGATATAGTACTAAGACATTGCCCTCATAAAGCTCATGAGTGCATAAGAAGAAAGAAAATAAGGAATAGAAAATGATGAGTGAGGATATCTAGTTGGGATTCTACTAAAAAAGGAACCCTGAGACAAGGATTTGGGTACATATAATTTATTTGGTAGATGGTCTCAAGAAACAAGGAAATGGAGTGGGTAAGTGGGAACAGTCAATAAAGCATGCCTTGATGAGTGGGTTACCATATGGAAAACTGGGGATAACTCCCACTGTAGACCCTCAGAAAGACAGTGTAGCACATACCTCAGCACTGATCCACAAAGAGGTGAAAAAGCTGGGGTGTTTAATCACCGAATCCTGCCCCTAACTGGTTGAGGATTGCTCCTCTGCGGATTAGCTCTTTTTTAAAATTTGTTGTTTTAATTGATGGATAAAATTGTATATGTTTACTGTGTACAACATGATGTTTTGAAGTATACAGTAGTCCACCAGGGATAACTTCCGAGTCCCCCAGTGGATGCCTGAAACCATGAACAGGAACAAATCCTACATGTACTATGTGTTTTCCTATACATACGCATTTATGATAAAGTTTAATTTATAAATTAGACACAGTAGAGATTAACAACAATAACTAAAAATAAGACAGAACAATTATA
>NW_007814896.1:0-921 GCF_000696425.1 Galeopterus variegatus | reverse complement strand
ATATGCTTATCCAATGACTCAGAAATTCCACTTCTAAGTAAGTATTTGAAGTAAATGAGCCCATATATACACAAAAAGATTTGAGCAATAATGGTCATAGCAACACTATTCATAATAGCTCAAAACTGGAAACATCCCACATGTCTAGGAGAATGGGTTAATGAACTGTGATATATTCATAAAATGGAATATTGCTTAGCAATATAAAGAACAAAGTATTGACTGTTTAAAAAAACATTACATTAAGCAGGACATTTCAGACACAAAAAAGTGCATACCATATGATTCCACTTATCTGAATTTCAAGAACAGGTGGTCAGTGGTGACAGAAGTCATAATACGGATGACCTCTGGAAGGTGGAGCATCCACTGGGAAAGGACACAAGAGAGCTTGAGGACAAATGGAAATGTCAACCTTGATGGGAGTGGTGGTTCCATGTTGTACACATAGGTTAAAAATTCATCAAGCTATACCTGTCATATTTGTAAATTTTAATATGTGTATAATATGTAAATATATTAAAATATATTAAAATAAATCTGAAATTGTTCCTCTTGCCCAAAACTATTCATGCTATTGATCCAGCAAGCCCACTTCTATGTAAACAATCACGTTAGTGAAGACTTCTGACATGCGTCATAGCATCATTTAAAATCCCAGTAAAACAGACTAAATGCCCCATAGCACAGTAAGGTCTAGATAAGTTATAGTGTTTCTGTATAACAGATGACTATCAAGCCATCAAGAAATTAAGTTACTGAAAGATGTAAAATGACTTTTGGCAGTGTTGTTGACACAGCATTACCAACAAATGAGGGTAACCTACAACTAGAAACATCCCTAATATTTTCATGTGAAAAGAAAAAAGTGGTTCTGTCTTAATGCTGAGTGTGCAAATTGTTTTATAATATTTTTATGCT
>NW_007814895.1:0-921 GCF_000696425.1 Galeopterus variegatus | reverse complement strand
CATGACCTTGTGCCATTTATTTACCTAATCTCTGACTGCCTCAGTTTCTCTGCAAAAGGAGGACTATATATATCTAGTTACTGTCAGGATATAAAGTATTCAAGAGAATGCCTAGCACAGTTAACGCTCAATAAACATTAGCCATTATTTTAAAGAAAAGTAGTACTTAAAACTATTTTAATTCAACTATTGTAAATAAGGTCCCAGAAGGAAAGACAGGGTATTAGATACTCAAAAACATACCATGATAAGTGGAACTACATTTTTCCAAAAGGAAATCCCTGCTAGAAAACAAGAAAATCCTAACAATGCCTCCAGAGAGGCACTTAGAGTTGAGGTATAAGACCTGCTCTCAAAACTATAAATATGCTTGTTCTATTTCTGTTTTCATTCCTTTTATATACAATTTATATTCTCCAGCACACTATGTCAGTCAGATATCATCCATTAAATGACACAAAAGATGATACTTTTACCTGTATTTAGTCTATCAATTATCTTTACAACTTATTACTGTCAAACAAACCTAAGAAAAAGAAATGGGTAATTTATTTGAGCTGATGTATGGCAACATTCCATGGAGCAGCAGGAGTATACCAACTTATATAGTCTATCACATACACAAGCACCACAAAGATACTTCATAGTAATGGATAGACATAAATTTTTTTTAAAGGTCAAATATTTTATATTCCTAAACAATTAGCTTAAAACAAGCCTTCTAATATTTATTTTAGTATACTTAAAATGAGTCCTTAAATGTCATTATTTCTTTTTCTGATTGTAAAACAAAGTATGCTCATTGTAAAAAATTATAGCGATACACACACACACACACACACACACACACACACACAGAGAGAGAGAGAGAAAATAAAAGAGTAATGTAAATTGACCCATTTAAGGAATAAAATAATTTGA
>NW_007814894.1:0-921 GCF_000696425.1 Galeopterus variegatus | reverse complement strand
GCTCATTCTGTTGGCTGGGTAGAAGATAGATTAGAGGTGGACAAGCATGGAGGCTGGTTGATTACCACAAGGCTGGGGTAATTGTTCAGAAGGGAGAAGCTGAGAGCTTGGTCCAGTGCAGCAGCAAGTGGTTAGAGAAGATAAAACAGATATGAAAATATATACATTAAGGGAAATTGGCAGCACTTGATGACTTGACTGGATGTACAAGTGAATGGCACTGCCAAATTGCTTTAATTGCATTTATCCTTATATTACGTGCAACTAACTGACCCTATGCTTGAAAGTACAAAAAGAAAAGAAACAAACCAAAGAAGAAGCTGAGATTGACAATGACATGTTCCCTTCCAAAGTGTCTCCAGCCTTGATTCAGAACTTGTGGCACAGTCTGGACAATTTAAAGCCATAATCATAATACTTCAGTATTAAGGAACAATTGGAACTTATTAAAACTGATTATGTAGAAAGCCCACAAATGAATGAAATAAAACTGCTAAAAGAAGTCACCGAGAAAATGATAATTGAAAAGACAAACAGTAAAATTTAGATGGACTTCTTCCTTCTGTAGAAGCAAAGAATACTGTGATAATTAAAGTTATGTGTCAATTTGACTGGATCACAGGATGCCCAGATGTCTGGTTAAGCATTATTTCTCTATGTGTCTGTAAGGTGTTTCTGGAAGAGCTTAGCAGTTGAATCAGTGCACTCAGTGAAGCAGATTGCCCTCTCCAATATGGGTGGGCATCATTCAATCTATCGAGGACCTGGATAGAGCATTAAGGTAGAGGACAGGAAGATTCCCCATGCTTGCCTTTCTGCTTGAAGTGAGGCATTGATCTTCTTCTGCCCTCACTGCTGCAGTTCTCAGGCCTTCATTCTTGGACTGGATTCTATACCATCAGTTCTCCAGCTCTCAGGCCT
>NW_007814893.1:0-921 GCF_000696425.1 Galeopterus variegatus | reverse complement strand
ATTCATCTTCAAAGACTAGTGAACACAGGTAGAAAAATGCCATGCTGGGCAGTAGTAATTGAGTAATGCAGATTCACTTTAAAATTAATTCTGGGTCTCTGCTAAACTAGTCATTTGACAGTCTTTAAATTTTGTGTTCTATATGTGGTGAGTAAATTTTTCACTGATGCTGTGAAGTATGGTTTTCAAATTTCACCGTCCTTTATTATATGAGTTTAGTAATTCATTTACATTACCATAAACTTACAGGATTTAGAAGATATCTTTGGGATTAATCTAAATTTGTAGTAATTTACTTACTACTATTTATCTTCATTATTCAATAAAATGCACAACACTTAGGGGTTTATCAAAAGCTTTGTTTGTATGATACCTAATTCTCTTTTATGAGATTTTCAGGGCAGGAAAATAAAGTAAATTTAGAAACCCAAAACTATTCAGCATGCTCCAGTGCCTATGCATAGAAATTCAAAAATAAGCCACAACCTACCCTTCAATGTCAAAAATTCATTGTTTGTAAGTTTTGTCCCTGAGAGACCTTTGATCTGAATCCTATTTCCCATCTTGCAACTTCAATATGTATAATGTTGATTCATTATTTTCTGACATTTCGCTTCCTACTGAGCAGGTGGAAGTCTAAAATGGCATATAAAAGCAATTTTTAATGCTGTTTTTGACACCTAAGAGGCAATCTATTTTTCAATGGCTCATTTGAATGCTGAATCTTAGGTTTGAAGCTCTCAATTGAAGATTTTATAAAAATGTTCACACTTTTTTACCTCACTACTATAAGAGGCTTTGATGATTTTTAAAAAATCTCCTCTAAGGGTGTGTATATAAAGTTTTACTATGAAGATTAGAAAGTATTCATAAATAAGCATGTTGGATGATACAAAATTTTGAAAGCCATTACTGTTGCCC
>NW_007814892.1:0-921 GCF_000696425.1 Galeopterus variegatus | reverse complement strand
TCTTGGTTAATGCTCCATTGGTGCTTGAAAAGAATGTGTTCTGCTGTTGTTAAAAGAGTGTACTATAAATGTTACTTAATCTTGGTGGTTGGTTGTGTTGTTCAGATCCTCCATATCCTTAATGATTTTATGTCTTGTAGTTCCACCAGTTGCTGAGAGCAGGGTGTTGAAGTTTCCAACCACAATTTTGGATTTATCGTCACATTTTTTTTTTTCATGCTCCGTTTTTCGGTGCATACATATGTCTTGTTTGTGGACTTAATTTCTTTCTTTGCTTCTTGTAATTTTCTTTTCTCTGTAATCTTCTTTATCTGTTATTAATGTAGCTCTTCCTTGTTTTTAAAAATTAACGTTTGCGTGCCATATGTAATAAAGTGCCTTACTCCATTTTTGATGTTTCACTATTGGCAGCTTTCAATTCAGACTAATCTCCCTTTCCTTCTACCCCACCTCTGGGAAAGCTGGTGAGAAATCCTGGATACTCCCTCTGTTGGTGTGAGTGAGAAGTTAAAGCCATGGAAGCCCTCCCCCATGCGTACAGAAGCCCTTGCCTAACCCTCCTCCCTGACCACACCACAGTGAAAGTCAGGCCGGTCTCCATCCTTGCTCTCTCATTGTCACTTTCAAACCTGCTGGAGCACCTGCCCTGCTCTCTCTAGAAAGCCTCGTTATGTGAGCAATAGCTTTATTATGCCATTTTAGTGCATGTATGATGTCATCAGTCTAGACATCTGAACCAAATTTTAGGTGGGGAGGGAGGAAGATCCATGTTGCCTCTTGAGGGTGACCACACAGTGTATCCTTTCCCCTACTTTTACTTTCAGCCTACCTATATTATATTTGATATGAATTTCTCATAAACAACACATATCTGGGTAATTTTTTAAAAAATCTATTCTCTTAATCTTTGCCTTTTTTTTT
>NW_007814891.1:5425-6346 GCF_000696425.1 Galeopterus variegatus | reverse complement strand
AAGGTCTGATCAACAAAGAAAGAAAGTATATGATAAAATAGAAGTTCATTTAGTATTGAGTATAAATGCTGGGGAAGCCTATTCTGTTTTACTTAGTGGTCTGAGTCATGCCTAATTCTGGAAAGTTGTGGTCACGGGCTCCCAGAGAGAAGTCATCTTGCCTCTAGTTGAGAAAAAGACAAAGATTAAAAGATTTCTCCCAGCAGTTAACCGAATGGACACTTAAAGAGAGACAAGTGAGAAGCAGGGCATGATTTTCAAGCCTTACTTTTTTGCCAAAGAAAACAAATTTCATTTTACTTGTTTTTTAACAGGGACGCAAGCAGTTGTGAGGAAGCTGCTATTACTGCAAGGGACCCAGATAGTAAAAATCCATGGAAAAGAAGCCATAATTTGAAGGGTCATAAATTTCCAATTCCTTTCTCAAGAGCTAAGAACAAGTGTGATTCTTCAATGTGCAGGGTGTTCTAATTAGGAAATGAGCTAAGTTTGCTCTGTATGGCTGATTGTCTGAAGCAGAAATGTTCAGAAAAGCCAAATGTGTGTTCATATGCAGTGTGAGATGGCAACACAGAAGACAATATTTTGGCCAAAAAGTTCAGGCCAAAAAATGTTTTGCATGAATTATGCAGCAAGAATATCAATCTTCTGTTTTCCTTATATGTTGGACCAGTATTCCTTGGAGAGAAATATTTTTATCTTTCTTTTGGATCATAGACTTGTTAATGGAAGGGCCGGAAGGAACTCCAGAGATATAAAGATTATTATTTTTTTTTCTGAAGAAGATGTAGTTAAAAATCATAAGTGGTTTCTCTGATGCCTTCTTGATGCTTATTACCATCCTAGTATAAAAAGGAAAAAGGAATTGGCTTTCTTAAGGAAAAAACAACAAACCCCAAAACAATAAGGCTTACTTCTTAA
>NW_007814891.1:0-449 GCF_000696425.1 Galeopterus variegatus | reverse complement strand
CTTGACCAGATGACCAGACATCAATGTAGAGATACTAGAAATATGAAAGTGAAAGAAAATATGACACCACTAAAGATGACAGTAATTCTCAAATACCAGACCCTGTAGAGCAGGAAACCTCAAATACCAGACCCTATAGAGCAGGAAAACTTTTGAAATGACTGAAAAGGAATTCCAAGCAGCACTCTTAAGGAAACTCGTTGAGATATGAGAAGACTCAGTTAGATAACATAATGAAGCAAGAAAAAAAATCCAGGATAAGAAGGAGAAAATTTACAAAGAGATTAACACCTTAAAGAAGAATGTAGCAGAACTAACGGAACTGAAAGATTCACTCGATGAAATAAAAAACACTGATAGCTTAAGCAGCAGGCTGGAATGAACAGAACTGCTGATCTCGAAAACAGTCTTCTTGAAATAATCTAGGAAGACCAAAAAAAAAAAAAAAA
>NW_007814890.1:0-921 GCF_000696425.1 Galeopterus variegatus | reverse complement strand
CTGCTCCTTTTTTTCCAGGAGCTAAAAAATTGTTCTAATCATTGTTTATAAACATATGGGTAGTATTAGTCATTTGTTTACATTTGAGAAGATAGAAACTATCCATTTTGATTTAAAATTAAACACTATAAATACCAGTATTCTCAAAAGCTTTTATAAATTTTTAGATGTTTCTTTCAGAATTAGTATTTTTCACTTAAACTTCTACTCTTCATCTTCTCCTAATTGTATCTGTTCTCCTTAATCATTAGCATTCAAAAGACATGTTTCAAACTTTTTCTTACTCAGTTTTAATATTGTTCTCTTTTAGGAGGTTTCTGTTCCTGGTGAGATGGAATAAGCACAATCCATGCTGTCTTTCCCACTGAGAGCTCCCACTGTAGCTGTGAAACCTGGACAGAATGCATAAAACAGCTATGTGGGGATGCTGAAAAGTAAATAGTACAAAGATTGGGGAAAACACCAAAATCTGAAATACCACCAAACCAGTGATGGTTTTATTTTTTTTTTCCCCTTCTGCTACCCTCCAGCCTGAAACCCAGAAATGAGCATCAGCACAGAGAGTTCCAAGAGCAGCTCTGAGTTCTGTCTCAAGAAGTAAGAGAACACCTAACCCTGAGACAAGTGAGTGCCTAAATCCCCTCTCTTTCTTTTCTTCTGTTTTCTCACAACTCAGTTCCCAAGCTGTGAAGTATGCATAAAACAAATGTACTTCACAGGGCCTGGTTTTCCAAAGCCTAGCAGTTTCAAATATTGACCTTGCAAAGGACAGGAAATTTTCCTCAGGCTATATAGTTTCTGTTGTAAGATAAAAAATTGCAACACAGCAAGGTTGCTGGCTCAATGACAGACAGGTTACAGATTGATATGTAAAGATACTGGGAAATTGCTGTAAGAAGAGAATGTTTGCTGAGATCAAGC
>NW_007814889.1:0-921 GCF_000696425.1 Galeopterus variegatus | reverse complement strand
CATACAAACTACCAAGACTGAACCAAAAAGAAATAGAAAACCTGAACAGACCAATAACAAGAAATGAGATTGAAGCAGTAATCAGAAATCTCCCAAAAAAGAAAAGCCTAGGATTGGATGGATTTACAGTTGAATTCTATCAAACCTTTAAAGAGAAATTAATAATAATTTTCTTCAAACTATTCCAAAAAATTGAAACAGAAGCTGTTCTCCCAAACTCAATCTATGAGGCCAGCATCACCCTGATACCAAAATCAGACAAACACGCAACAGAAAAAGAAAACTATAGGCCAATATCCTTGATTAACATAGATGCAAAAATCTCCAACAAAATATTAGCAACCAGAATATAGCAATATATCAAAAAACTTATACACCATGATCAAGGGGGCTTTATCCCAGGGATGCAAGGATGGTTTAACATATGCAAGTCAATAAATGTGATACACAACAACAACCCAATCAAGGAAAAAAACCATATGATTATTTCAAAAGATGTAGAACAAGAATTTAACAAAATTCAACATCCCTTCATGATAAAGATTCTCAGCAAATTAGGTATAGAAGGAAATTATCTCAACACAGTAAAACACAGTGGATTGTATAACAAACCAATCACCAATATCATCCTAACTGATATTCAACAGAAACAAGGCAAGGATGCCCCTGTCACCACTCCTCTTTAACATGGTACTGGAACTACTAGACAGAGCAATCAGGTAAGAGAAAGAAATAAAGAGCATCTGGATTGGAGAAAATGAAGCCAAACTGTATCTGTTTATAGATGACATGATCTTATATATGGAAAAACCCAAATACTCTACCAAAAAATTCTTAGAGCCAGTTAGCAAGTTCAGTATAGTTGCAGGATATAAAACCAACACCCCCAAATCAGTAGCTTTTTTATACCCTAATAACAAA
>NW_007814888.1:0-921 GCF_000696425.1 Galeopterus variegatus | reverse complement strand
CTTTAAAGTTCAGAAGTTTCTGTAGTTACAAATATTCCTCTTCTCAAGTAGTTAAAAAAAATGGTAGAGACAAATCACATCCCATATCAAATGACTACTAAACAATAGTACATCATGGTAATGAGGTACTTCCCCCAGGCTATTGACTTTATTTGTTGTCTTATTAATAAATTATAATATTATTATTAATCATAAACCTTAAAAAGCTATTGGGATTATAAAAATGTAATAATAATAATAATTTTATCACTTTCACTGGTTCAAGATAGTAGAGCCACTAGTTAAAGAAACCATAGTTGGACAACAGATGGATTTATTGGACTGAATAAAAGCATATGTATCCTTAAAATTTACTGGTTATTGATGCTGCCATTTGATTAATTTTATCTTTGGCATTTGTATTTGGAGTGCTGAGGTTGATTATGGGGGTTCACAATTTCATGGTATCTTTTATGTGATTTGGAACCAAGTATTTATCTTTTTGAGCTTTGTTACTCTCCCTGTGAAAGACACACAATTATTTATATCTTTGCTTTAAGAATAATGAAGGCTTCCGGGCAGGAGAGGAAGCTCTGGGTGCCTTTTCCTTCCCAAGGGAAAACAGCTTCTGTCTCCACTCTTGCTTCGGTCCCCAAGGAGAAGGGGCAGTGCTTGGATTGTTCAGGATTTCTCTTCTTTAAAGTCATTGTAGATATCCCTGATTCTTATGCTCCAGGGGCTCTTCCTGTTTCTTCTCTGCTATCCACTACTTTTCCTCTTGTGCCTCTGGCCCTGTTGGGTTACTGTGAGCACTGCCTTCCAAATACCTGTAAAAAGGGAAAAGCTGATGTAGGAGACAGCTCTGACAATCTTAACTAGGTGATCACGAATAATACAGTATTTAGTTGTTTCTGATCTGAGGCTGCACATCTCTGTTGGAGG
>NW_007814887.1:0-921 GCF_000696425.1 Galeopterus variegatus | reverse complement strand
TTCCAAAGGGTCCAAGATGTTCTCCAAAAAAAGGAAGAAACTCCATCCAAGTTCCTCAATCGACTAACTCAGGCTTTCCAACAATACACCAACCTAGGTCCCTCATCAGAAGAGGGACGCCATGTCCTTATGACATACTTTTTGGCCCAATCCTACCCTGACATTAAGGCTAAATTTAAAAAACTAGAGCAGGGCCCCACTACTCCCCAGACTGAAATCTTATCAGTAGCCTTCAAGGTCTTTCATAATAGAGAAGAAGAAAAGGAACGGCGCAAACAAAAGGCTGATTTGGCCAACCTCCAAATACTGGCCCAAATAATTACACAGCCTTCCAAACGCCCTTCCGGGCCCTCCGCCTTCAATACTCCACCCGGAGCTTGCTTTAAATGTGGCAAAAAGGGCCATTGGTCGCAGGGCCTGCCCCTTGCCCAGAACACCCACCAAGCTGTGCCCTAAGTGCCAAAAAATGGGACATTGGGGCTCAGACTGCCCACTCGCCCGAAGGGGAGATTGGCCTAACAAGCCCCAGCCATCCTGGGCACCTCAAACACCCGTGGTGGGACTGGCTGAAGAGGAGGAAGACTGATGGGGCCCTGGGTCCTTCCCGACCATGACCATCACAAAAAGCGAGCCCAGGGTAACTATTGTCGTGGATGGCCGGCCTGTTTCCTTCCTCCTAAACACAGGAGCCACCTTTTCGGTCTTAAGGGAGTTTCGGGGCCAAACCACACTTAACACTTCTCCTATAGTCGGGGTAGGAGGAAAACATATATCCCCGGAAGATGCCTCCATTAACCTGTTGTATTGAGGGCACGTCTTCACCTTTTTCCCACTCATTTTTAGTTATGCTTCAATGCCCAATTCCCTTATTGGGTTGAGACATTCTCGCTCGGCTACATGTCTCCATTTCCATATTTCCCC
>NW_007814886.1:0-921 GCF_000696425.1 Galeopterus variegatus | reverse complement strand
ACTTCAGAGATGACAGTAACTAGAGATGAAAAACATAAATGTGCCCATTATCCCCAGGAACCTGAAAAATACATTCCTTTTTTGCTTGTTACACTGTCATTTCTGACTAGCTTTAGGCATTTTAGAGTTGGCAATTCTAGAAGAATCCCTGTGCATAGAGATGTCTCAGCAGATTAGTAATGGTCTATAGGACCTTAAACTACTAGATCAGTGGTTGAATCCAACCCAACTCATTGCCGTTTAAGGACCCTACTTTCATTGTTCATAGTAGTCACTGAGAACTAATTTGCCCACTTCTTATATCCCTGAATAATGTTGAATTTACAGATTAAACTCTTTCATTCATGCCAACTGGACCATTGCATGACCTATATTTGAAATGATAGTGAGTGAGAAAGGAGATAGGGTTTGAGGAAGTAGGGAGTGTGGGTGGAAATAACTGAACTGGCTCTAACATTCAGGAAAAATACTAGTGAATACACAAAATATCGTCTACTATGCTTTGGCTAAAAAGAAAACTATATGTTCTTGTCATTGAACATATTGCTTAGAGAAAAGAAACAAACCCAAATTATTGTTTTTATATTTATTACTGTATCTCAATATTTTTTTAAGTAAGCTGATTACCTAATGGAAATAATAAAATGGAGAAATTCATTTGGTTAAAGTGATTATTATTTGCACGTAACTAAGAAGTTATCTGCTTACCTATGGTTACACATCATTTATCAGGTAGGTATTAATTTGGAGTAAGATTCCAAGACACATTAAGATGAGGAATGAATGCATTGTTTATTTTCCAAAATTATAGCATAATAACAGGATGGTGAGTTTGTGACTAATCATTCATTTTGGGAACTGTTCCAGATCATAGTTTTCAAGATTCTTTTAAAAATTCATCTATATGTTTTTAACCAGTAG
>NW_007814885.1:0-921 GCF_000696425.1 Galeopterus variegatus | reverse complement strand
CACATGTGAAATCCATATAAGTTATCTACTTCCAAGATGCAATGGTGGAAAAAACATAGGGGATATATTCCCATTCCAAAAGGGAGATATAGGGCAAAAAAAAGGTGTAATAGGTTCCAAACAAGTCCAAAACCCAGTAGGGCAGGTGTTAAATCTCAAAGCTGGTGAATCATGTACCTTGACTTCACATTTGATGTCCTCTGTATGCTGGTGTGACGGTTGGGAGCCCATGTCCTTGGGCAGCTCTGTTCCTATGGCTTTCCTGGTCTGAGGCCATACTTCAGCTCTCCCAGGCTGGGGTTGCACGCTGGTAACTCCACAATTCTGGAGTCTCCATGGTGGTCCCACTCCCACAGCTCCATCAGGCATGGAGCTGATGGAATTTCTCTGCTGCAACTGTGACGCTGCATTTCCTCTTGACATTGCTCTAGCAAAGACTCTATGTGGTAAATCTGCCCCTGTGACAGATCTCTTCCTGGGCCCCCAAGCTTTCCCATACATCCTTTGAAATCAGCGTGGAGGCTCCCAAGCCTTCATAGCTCTGGCATTCTGTGAGCCTGCAGACCTAACACGTGAATGCCACCAGGTGTTCCAACTTGTGTTTTCCCAAGCTGTGGGTCCAGCCACACGTGGAGCCAATTTAGCCACAGCTGGAGTAGCCAAAGCAGCTTCCTGAGGTGGCCCTGGGCAGTGAGCCCATGGAAGGCACCTCAGGCCTGTTCCCCAAGACCATTCTGTCTCCCCAGGCATTCAGGCCTGAAATGGAAGGGTTGGTCCCAGAGGCTTCTGCAATGCCTTCAGGACTTTTTCCCCCTTCTCTTGATAATTCCTTTCTTTTGTACTAATCTACTTAGCACCATTGAATTTTTCTTCTGAAAATGCTCTCTGCTTCTCTACCACATGGCCAGGTTGCAAATTTTC
>NW_007814884.1:0-921 GCF_000696425.1 Galeopterus variegatus | reverse complement strand
AAAAAAATGAGAGGAAGGAGCTGTGGATTCAGACTGACTAGGTCTGAATACTGTATCATTTACTAGCTACACAACTTTGGGCAAATTATTTAACTTCTCAGTGCCTCAGTTTTCTCTTCTGTAAAAATGGGACAAATAATAGTACCTACTCATAAAATTAAAATGAGTCACCCTAAAGCAAATAACCTAAAGTACCGTTAAATAAGCTCAAGCTATCCTCAACCCACCTCATATTCTACATCACCCTAAATTGAACTAATCATCTATGTACCCATCCACTGCCAGAAAATAATTTTCCTCCAGTTACCTATTTTGGTTGATAACGCCACCATTCACCCACTTGCCCAAACCCAAAATATGAAAAACATTCTAGAATCTATTTCCCAAAAAACTAATTTGGTTATTGAAACCTATCACCTCTGGGGCCTAACATCAGCCCTCTGCCGCCCCAAACTTGGCTGACTTCTGCTAGCCCCTTCAATTTCATCTGCCTAGGGAATTCCTCCCTGGCAGCATCAACAGAGGAGGGCCCATTATACCTTCTCAAGGCACCTCAGTCCCCACCATAATGAATTCTTCATGTGATTAGTTATTAAAGGTCTGTCCTCCTCATTAGTCTCTGTGACTATTGTGAGAGCCTGTGTAGCAGACAATTGGGGCCTCTGAGAAGTTAGGGGCCTGGACCAACTCCTTTTTTTTTTTTAGGTTCTTGGTATATTAAAAAAGGAAGACAATGCCAAAACAGAGTTATGAAAATTGTGGTTGCTTTTAAATGTTTAGAATTACCTAATAAACGCTTTTAACATACAAGCAAAACATTTTGCCTCTGTCATAGATAACATGAAATTTGGAAATCTGGGCTGTTCCAGAATGTGCATCTCTAAGCCAAATAGTCCTCCCAACCCACCTCCATGACCAGCT
>NW_007814883.1:0-921 GCF_000696425.1 Galeopterus variegatus | reverse complement strand
AAGTACTTTACATGGGTTCAGTCTCTTAATGCCCAAAGCAAGCCTATAATATTAGTTATTCTCCTTGTTAAAGAGAAAAGAAATCTAAGGTTCAAAATTGTTCCTATCTTTAAGAAACTATTTTGGCTTTTACTTGCACCACGAAGCTTTTCTCAGTATCCCATATATGAAGCCATCTCTCTCCTTCCTCCACCTCTCCAACCTCTCTTCTAGCAGTTTTCAAATTCTTCATTGGATTACTGGTGTTTAAGTACTCATGTTCGTCCTTTGTAAGAATGTTGTAAGAATTAAAATTGTAAATGAGGCAATGTGTATGAAAGTTATCTGTTTAAAAAAAAAAAAGCCCTATTACAAACATGCTGTGTAGTAAATTGAATGGTGCCTCCCCCCGAAAAAGGTATGTTCACATCCTAATCTCCAGAACCTGTGAATGTGACCTTACTCAGAAAACGGATCTTTGCAGATGTAATTAAGGATCTCAAGATAAAATCATCCTGGATTATCCCAGCAGACTCTAAATCCAATGACAAATGTTCTTACAAAGACACACAGAGAAGTACAGAGAAGACACACACAGAAGAAAAGGCCATTTGAAAACAAAGGCAGAGATTGGAGTGCTGCAGCCAAAAACCAAGCCAAGTCTGGAGCCATCAGAAACCAGCAGAGTGAGGAAGGATTCTTCCCTAGAACCTTTGGAGAGTGTATGATCCTGCTCACCCCTTGAATTTGGACTTTCAGCCACAGAACTTTGAAAGAATAAATGTCTGTTGTTGTAAGCCACACAGTTCATGGTAATTTGTTACAGCAGCCCTAGGAAATAAACACACACTATAATAAATATAAAAGCTAAGATTTATTGAGCCCTCAGTACATGTGTGCCAAGTCCTATACATATATTATCTCATTTAATCCACATGACCA
>NW_007814882.1:0-921 GCF_000696425.1 Galeopterus variegatus | reverse complement strand
GTGCTGAGGAGTAGTGGTGATAGTGGACATCTTTGTTTTATTTCTGATATTAGGAGTAAAGGGTAAGTTCTCTTCTATACCAAGATTGCCAACTTTTCGTCATGAATGAGTATTGAATTTGTCAAATGCTTTTCCACCAACACTATCTATTAAGATGATGATACCTCCTTTTTTAATTTGTACTGTCAGTTATATTGTTTGATTTTTTTTTTTTAATGTCAAAGAGACTCTGAATTCTTGTGATAAACCTCACTTGGTCATGATGTAATATCCTTTTTATATACTGTTGAATTCAGTTTGCTTAAGGGTATTTTTTAGAATTTTTGCTTCTGTATTGCTTATATATACAGCATAGTTTATTCATACTGTTCCCTACTGATGAATGATTGATTACATCATTGCCACTCTTTTGTTATAAATGACCCTGCAGTGGAAAACCTTGCACTTATCTCTCTTTTTATTTTTTCTGCATTGTTTTCAGAAGTGGGATTGCTGTATATAATTTTGCTAAATAATGCCACATTCTTCCTTGATAAGGGTTGTAGCACTTTTACTCTTACCAGTAATGTAGAATACCTGTTTTTGCTACAGCCTCACTAACAGAGTATCTTCATATGATGTATCAGATTACTTTTCATTTAAATTTCTAGTGGTGTGAAGTAAAACATTTTAAATTATATGTTATGCTCAATAAATTTGAATTATGTTTATTCTGATATGAAAACATTATAGGGAATTCATGATATAAAAACATAAGTGCAGGGTAGAAAGAGAAATGTTCTTTATATTGTAAAAAAGTATAGTTTGGATGTGTTAATGATAAGAATGTCACTCAATTTCTTTTAAACAGGGCACTTGTTTCCAGATAATATTTTTATATTGGAGGTACAGAAGGAAGTAAAATTTTACTAAACTTGCAAA
>NW_007814881.1:0-922 GCF_000696425.1 Galeopterus variegatus | reverse complement strand
TCTTAAATAGCAGGTAAGAGAACTTTTCTGAATTACTTTTATTTCAGAAATGTATCAATTTAGGGCAATGTAGTTTGTGCATAAGAGCACAACCCTTCAAGAGATTTGGGAAAATATGAGAAATCAACAGCAAGCACCCTTGGTAGAGGCAGCCTCGTGATCACCTGCTCATCCTGTACTTGGGTAAAAACCGACTTTGATTCTCGTGTTCCATGTTATTCCCTTAGCTGAGTGTTCTCTGTTCTTCTGTTCTCAGTTTTCTCATCGAGGTTACACATGTGTGATGAAAACCTGGTGCAGCCGCTATGGTGGGCTGCTGTAACTTCTGACAGCAGGTGCAGTGTGAGAAAGTTAGTGGAGCCAATGACAAAATTTCTTGCAAAGACCTTAGAAAACATATATTTCAAAATATCTAAAGCATTCTCTTGCTCTTATCTTGTGAAAGATATACTTTTACAAACAAAAAACAGAACTTAATGTAGATGAATGTAATCTAATACAATGCCATTTCTTTCTTGAGTATAGGAAAATTCTTGTATTGATCTAATTTTCTTTTGAATCAATAAGCTGGGCAACAGACTGAAGTGACCTTAATTCAGTAACGAACATCCAACAGTATATCTCTGTGGATACTTTCATGAACTTGTATTCCAGTTGGGATTCAGGGAATTCATACGTATCCATTTGCATTAGGAAAGACTGGGGTATGACCACTTTTTTTTAAATTTGCAAGTGATTATTTTTAACATATTAAGCCTAGGATTCTGCATCTACTTGCAACTGATTATCTTTAAAACATTAAGCCAAGGATTCTGCATCTACTTGAGCAATAAAATGTTGTTTCCAAATTCATCTATTTTCATTAGGCATCTTAAGGAAATAAATAAATAAATAAATAAATAAATAAAACAAAAAACCTGGC
>NW_007814880.1:0-922 GCF_000696425.1 Galeopterus variegatus | reverse complement strand
CAGGGTCCACCCTCAACACATATGGGGGCTGGACAAGAAAATAAATGGAGGCCCATATTTCGTGTGCTAAATGCTTAGAAGTTATAAATGAACTAACCACTAAATAGAATATTCGATCTTCTTGACAACTAGAGCTTTATAACTACCCAAGAGGACAGACTGGGTTTTCAGAACTCCCAGACTGCTTGGAGTTCTGCACAGGCTCTAACCCTCACTACCAGGGACCTGACTGTATGTGAATATCCCAAGCTGGATTCCTAAGCAGTAAAATAATAAGTTAGGCCAGAGATGCCATGCTACCTAGTTACTTCTCCAACATACATTTTCTGTTTTCTAGAGGGATAAAGACAGGCAAGTACCTGCTTAATATGATTGCCTATAAACTCTGAAATAAGATGTACAAGGGCACTCAGAAAGTTCATGGAAAGATTCATATTATCTTTTAATTCTACTTTTCATGAACTTAAGTACTGTCATATATGCAAAATAAGGATGTTATTTAAAAAAATTAAACTTTGTAAGAAAAATCTGCACCATACAAGTGCAAGACTATAAGGGTCATCAATAACATTTAATCATTTTCTACAGTAAAATACTATAGTCATAGAATTCTGGAAGCCCAAGAAAATGGCATACGAGTCTTGAATTTCCATTTGAACTATTTAGTATCGGCTTACCTGTCACGAACGGTCATAGTAATTTTCTCTCCAAAAGCCTGTTTGAGCACCTTGTGTGCTTTATCAGAGCTCCAGCCAGCACAGTTTTCACCGTTGATCTGAAGTACTTGGTCCCCAAATCTCAGACCAACCAACGAGGCTGGAGAATTAGCCTGGACTAGCTGAACAAATATACCCTAGATAGTAAGAAAATAACTTTGGTCATATACCACTGTTGTGACGTGGTTAAACAATGCTGGAAAATT
>NW_007814879.1:0-922 GCF_000696425.1 Galeopterus variegatus | reverse complement strand
TGGTCAGTCCTGTGTGTTCTTTGTACTGTCCTATGATGTCTCCCAAAGGCACTGCCTGGTGTGTTACTTTGCTAGGGCTGCCACGACAATACACCACAGACTGGTTGAATTAAACAACAGAAACTTATTCTCTCACAGTTCTGGAGGCTGGACGTGTCAGATCAAGGTGTCAGCAGATTTGGTTTCTCCTGAGGCCCCTCTCCTCGGCATGCAGATGGCCTCGTCTCAGCGCAAACACCCCTGGTGTATTTCCTCTTCTTATGAGAACACCAGTGCTACTGTGTTAGAGTCTCACCCTTATGACCACATTGAACCTTAATTAATTACTTCTTTAAAGGCCCTATCTCCAAAAACAGTCACGCTGGAGGTTAGGGTTTCAACATATGTATCTTGGGGGGACATAATTCAGTCCATAACACCTAGAATCAGGGTTTCTCAATGGCTACACTACTCATATTTTGGACCAGGTCATTCGTCACTGTTGGGAGGCTGTCCTGTGCATTGCAGGACGTTGAGCAGCATTCCTGGCCTCAAGACGCTAGATTCCAGTAGCAGCACCCCTCTCCAGTTGCAATGATCAAAAATATCTCCAGACACTTTCATATGTGCCCTGGAGGACAAAAATTCCTTTGAGAAAACACTGTCCTAGGTCCTTTTTATAAGATGAGAGTGTCTTGAGAAGATTTGAGGATGTGCAGGTTTCAAATTGTTGTTGTGAAGACTGACAGTGAATTTACAGAGAAAAAGTATTTCTGGACAGTACCAAGGGGGCCACCTACCATCTTGGATTTGATGTAATTCCAGCCCATGGAGTGACTCTCTCCAGAGTGCAGTCCCACAGAGGAAAACAGGGACTGGGCTCACCTGGGTCATACCAAAGGAATGGGATAAAGAGAGGAGTGGGGAGAGGGGGTCCTCCTGG
>NW_007814878.1:0-922 GCF_000696425.1 Galeopterus variegatus | reverse complement strand
GGTTGCGATCCGTTGCCAGACACGGAAAAAAGACAAAAAGACAAAAAAAAAAAAAAAGAAAAGAATCTTAAATGAAAGATTCTAAATGAAAGAAGCCAGTCTGCAAAGGCTGCAGGCGGGTCCCCATGATATGACATTCTGGAAAAGGCTAAAGTGTAAAGACAGTAATGAGATCAGTGATTCCCAGGGCTTTGGAAGGGTTGGGGCTGGAGCGATGCATTGGTGGAGCAGAGGGGTTGAAACTATTAGTGCAGAGAAACTATTCTGTATGATCCTGTAATGGTGGATACCTGGCATTATGCATTTATTTGAAAACAAACAAACGAAAAACGAAGCACACACACACACACAAAAACTGCAACATGAAAAAAGAGAACCCTAATTTAAACTATAGACTTTAGTCAATAATAATAAATCATTACTGGTTCATCAGTTATAACCAAGTAGCACATTGAGGCGAGATGTTAAAATGGGGATGACGGAGTATATGGGAACTCTTTGTAATTTCTGCTCCATTTTTCTATAAAATTAAAACTGCTCTAAAAATAGTTTATTGATTTTCTTCACATTACATTTGAGTGGAAAATATCTTATTTAAAAAATGAAAAATGTTGTTAAAATAAGGTTTTTAAAAATTTAGTGTCTAGGGCCGGCCCGGTGGCGCACTGCTACAGTGCGCCGCTTAGGAGCGCGGTGGCGCTCCCGCCGAGGGTTCGGATCCCACATACAGACCGGCCGCTCACTGGCTGAGCGAGGTGCAGGCGCAACACCGAGGGTTGCGATCCGTTGCCGGACACGAAAAAAGACAAAAAGGAAAAAAAATAAAATTAGTGTCTAAAGGCAATGATGAATTCTTAGAATGGGGTAATGGAAACGTTCTATATCTTGCTGTGGCAGTGCTGTCATGGTTGTCTAAATTTAC
>NW_007814877.1:0-922 GCF_000696425.1 Galeopterus variegatus | reverse complement strand
TTTTTTTTTTATGTTCAAAATTAAGCCCTTAGAATAATGAGTTTATGAGTATGGCCATACAGAATTGATTTGGGTAATTTGACATAGAATTGTACAAATAATTGACATTAAATCTTAACCAATTAGTGAAATTGTAAAATACAGCTAAGGAAATTTTTTTGAGTCATGCTTGTGTTTCCTTTTGTGCAACATAGTTTAAAAAAATTAGGACAGTGGGGTATAGACTGTGAAGTTAAGGCCAAATCTCTAATTACACGTGAAACAAAGATTTACAGATAATTTTGTTTTTATTTAGAAGAGCTGTCAGAAGATGATCTACTGAGTCAGTATTCTCTTTCGCTTTCAAAGAAGACCAAGAAAAATAGCTGCGAAAGTAGTAACTCATCGAATTCTTCTGAAATGTTCATGCCTGACCTGGTAGATGGAATTGCTAACAAAACAAGCTTAAAAACGCCACCTAGGACAAGGAATAAATTTGCAACATTTTTACAGAGAAAAAACGAAGAAAGTGGTGCAGTTGTGGTTCCAGGGACCAGAAGCAGGTATGGTTACATCTACAGAATATTGTTTGTCTGCTGTATTTTATACTCTATTGATGTGTATTTTGTACTGAAAAAACATTGAATCTAGAGGGGTGTAGGTGTAGGATCTTCCTTAATCTGATTATAATTTTATCATGTACAGATTGAGTATCCCTTATCCAAAATGCTTGGGACCAGAAGAAGTGTTTCAGATTTGGGATTTTTTGGGGTTTTGAAATATTTGCATATACATAATGAGATATCTTGGGGATGGCACCCAAGTCTAAACATGAAATTGATTTATTTTTCATATCCACCTTATAGCCATGGCCTAAAGGTAATTTTAGCAATTTTTGCATGAAACGAAGTTTCTGTACATTGAACCATCAGAAATCAAAGGT
>NW_007814876.1:0-922 GCF_000696425.1 Galeopterus variegatus | reverse complement strand
ATTGGGAATGGCACACACATCAGCATTTTAATAACAAATTTTATTAGTCAAACATTATTATTTTAGTTTCAAGTTTTAAAATTTATTGCAAAATCATGACCAAGTTATTTAGGATTAAATTTTTATAAGGTCTTTACAGTCATGTTAATTATTTCTTTATTTCACATATTTATTCTACATCCGTCTGCATAAAGCAGTTCCCAAATATAGTGGGAGAGACATTTATTGGAATGACATTTTTTTTTCTAGGAAAGGAAAATTTAACAATGTACTTATTTTACAGGTGATAATTTTGGTGACACATTTAAGAATCATTGCTTATCCCCAGGTCATAAAGGTCTTTTTCCTATATTATACTTTGTATAATTTAGATCAGTTTTCAAATACTGAACCAGCCTTGCATTCCCATGAGAGAGCCCATTGCTTTATTCAATTTTTTAATATTTTGCTGACACTTCTATGTTCATGAGAAACATTGCTTTGTAGTTCTCTCTCTCTCTCTCTCTCTCTCTCTCTTTCTCTTTTCTCTCTCTCTCAATATTGATGCAATATCAGAGAGATATTACCTAAAAAAATGGTTTATAAAGTGTTTCCTTCTTTTCTGTTTTCTTGAGGAGATTGTATAGAATTAGTGCTATTTCTTCTTTAAATGGGTGCCAGAATTTTCCAGAAACCATCTGGGCTGAGAGAACTTTTTTTTAGGAGGTTTTAAAATATGAGTTCAATTTAGATTTTCCAATTTAAACTCACAGTATGCTATATGAGTCTGTGTCTGAGTCACAGAGTCTTGAAGAAAGTGTTCTCTTTCAAAATTACTGTTACTATCACAGTGAGATTCCCATGGTACTGCTTGACTTTCTCATGTATGTTTAGAATCATAACCACAATACACTGTAACTATAAAGTGTGATTAGTTGAAATA
>NW_007814875.1:0-922 GCF_000696425.1 Galeopterus variegatus | reverse complement strand
CTTAGGAAATAAAGATTGTGCTTTTTAAAAAAAATATCATGTCAGTTGTTAGGCATGATCATGCTGACTGGTTAATATTTTGCTGCAAGGATTTTTTTCGGAGTTACTGTTTGTATCTACCGTGGCACTGTGTGAGGTGTGTTCTATGTAATTTTTTATGATCTTTTTTCATGAATGTTTTCCCCCACTTTATAGTTGAGAAACTCGGGTGTTAAATAACTTATTCACCGTTACAAAACAACTGTGTAAGGAGGGAGCTGAATTTGAACCTAGGACTGTCAGATTATAAAACCTAGTTCAAAGAATGTTAGAACCATAAGGGAGGGGAGCTGTAGTGTGTGCAGGGTTAAAAATATCTTCTTTATCTGACTCCTTCACCCTGTCCTTTTCCAAAAATAAAGCTCCAGTCTTAATCTGAGTTAGGTATTGATGTTTTCCAGTGTTAGTAAATCACCAAATTTCAGCCTTCCAGGTTTTTATAGAAGGGAAACAACTACATAGAGGTTAAGCAGCTTAACTTGCTAGTTAAGCTGGCAAAGCAAGATTATGTCTTGACTCCCACGGTAGTAATTTTTAGTTTGAATATGTCTACCCTGAGTTAAAAAAATAAATCAATAAAATAGTACAAAAGGGTAAACTCCCTTTCCAGAGGTAACCACTGTCACCAGTTTCATGTGTACTCCACAGATATATGTTTATGCAAGTACTTGTAAATATATATATGTAAAGAGAAGAAAGAGCATTCTTTTTTCTTCACTCTAACTGTTCTGCAGATATACGGGAGATTTTCCATATTAGTACAAATTTTCTATTGTTTAAGGCTGCAGTGTATTCTGTTGTATGGCTGTATTAATTTTTCAGTTATTGATGGCCAGTTTATTTCTAATGTTTTGACATTAAAAAAGCTATTCTGGCAAGGCAG
>NW_007814874.1:0-922 GCF_000696425.1 Galeopterus variegatus | reverse complement strand
TTTTTAAAAAAAAAAAAAAAAAAAAAAAAGCCTTTCATATGGATAATATCAATAGTAACCAAGTCTTATCCTTTCTACTTTTGTCCCTTTATAATTATTCTCCACACAAGAACCAGAATGATCTTTTAAAAAACAAATCAGGTTCTAAAATTAGATCATGCTGACGATTGCATAACTCTGTAAATATATTAAAAACCATTGAATTGTACACTTCCAATGGATGAATCCTGTGGTGTGCAAATTCTATCTCAATATTTTTGTTTAAAAATATTAGATTGTCATCCCATACTTAAAACTCTCCACTGGTTCCTCACATTTCACTTAAAATTCACTAGACTACTATTTGTGATCTGCAAAACCCTCCCTTTCCCATGGGCTCTGCCTACCTCTTCAAGTTCATCTCTCACTAAATCACCACATACCTCCCACTATTTCCTGGATTTTCCTAGCTTGATCGTGCCTTAAGGTGTCCCACTTGCTCTTGGCTCTGCCCACAATACTCTTCTCCATAATATTCTGAATGATGGCTCTTATCATTCAGGTCTCAGCTCAAATGTCATCTTCCCACTTTAGCTCATATGGTGAATCACCATTCTACAACTCCATCACCACAATCACTTTTTATCATATATTTTTATGGCACTTCTCACCATTTGAAATTACTTTGTTTCTTTATCGTTTCCCTCACTCAAATATAAACTCTGTGAGAGCAAAGAATCTTGTGTTTACCACTGAAGAATAGTGTTTCAGACTCAGCAGATAACAAGTACATGTTAAATGTTCACTGCCTGGTTCCTGCATGGTTTATTCTGCCAACTTGTTAAAGAAAAAAATAAAATAATGTTAATATTCCACTGTTCAAGATGTATTATAATGTTGTTAAAGTTTTAATTATACCCACTTGGAGAGTAGGGGTGGATGG
>NW_007814873.1:0-922 GCF_000696425.1 Galeopterus variegatus | reverse complement strand
ATGTATGTGTGTATGGATATACCAATATGCTTGTGTGGCACTTAACTTTTCAGGAAGGAAACTGATAGCAGGTTGCATCTAGGTAGGGAAGGAGGGTGGCTGACTGATGGGGTGGGGAGAAGGGTGGGGTGATATAATGTTCATGGTAGACCCTTTCGCAGAGTTTGAATTTTAAATCTGTGGATGCATTACCTATTAAAAATAAGTATTTTAACTTTAAAACTCATGCACGTTCATGTGCGTGCGTGCGTGCGTGCGTGCGTGTGTGTGTGTGTGTGCGCGTGCGTGCACGCGTGCGCAGAGTTTGGGGTTTCACTGAAGGACACAGATGCCCAGCGTGGAAGCATAGCTGGTGGGAAGTACAGAAGGACATGGTGAGAATTGGGATGCATCCTCCTGTCTCTGCCAGTGGATACTTCTTTGTGGCCTCAACTCCACTCTCCCCTCTGCACTTTAACCTCTTCTGTTGCATGTGGCCCAACTTCGCTGTCAGTTCCAGGGCCTACAACCCTCAGAGTTCAAACTTAGATGGTGAGGGGCTGATTGATTATAGCCAGGACTATGAATTGTTGCCCCTAAATCCAAGCTCCACTCTTTTTTAAGGGATAGCCAGGGGGATGGGACAACACAAATATAAACCCATTCCCTGTAAATCCATTCCTTCAGCAGGGGCTGTTAGCGAGAGGTAATTTTCAAACGAGCGGAAGTTGGAGGGGTATGGAGGTGGTGATAGGCAGGTCTGGTATAAAACAGTGAGAGAGCGCACGGACTTTGAAATCACACATTTGTGTCTTTGTGTTTATGTGCCTGCTCTGCTCCTTTCAACTACGTGACCTTGAGCTCACAATGACACCTGCCTCCCTTGCATGGTTTTTGTGAGGATTAGAGGCAATAGAGTTTATAATGGCAGGCACATAGTAGG
>NW_007814872.1:0-922 GCF_000696425.1 Galeopterus variegatus | reverse complement strand
TATCATGCACATTTTAAGGTTATGCATTTGCTATGGCCCTGTTATCTTGATCTAAATGTTACAGTGTCCTTGTGCACAGCACCATCTTTCACAAAACCAGTTACAGTCTTATATTTCTAAGATCTAATAATTTTACAACATATATTTTTATCCCAACACCTGATTCTTAATGATTTATTTAAAACTGGATATCATCAAGTAAAGGGGGTTCTACAGTTTTGTTCCCATATACTGAATTTGTCCCAATCATATAATTTCTCATTAATGCCAACCATTCTCTTGTCATTAATATAACCTCCAGTAAATGATGTTTGCCAACGTACATTAGGCTACAGCTCATATTTAGTCATGAGCGGTGCTTTTAGAACATATGTTGGTGTGGTCAATTTATCATAAGGGGATAATTTTAAATTGTCCAATTTACTCGGATCCTCTGTGGGAATGTTTAGTTCAATGATTACATAATTATTTGTGTTACTTTTATAATCTTTTAGGAAGTTAGAGAACTGTCATGCTAACCAAAATATCAAAAGAGAAGGCAAAAGCCACAAAGCCGAGGCAGGCAGTCCTTCTGGTTGCAGCAAGTGCTCGTAGCTGTGGCCTTGCCAGCAGCTCTCACTCCAGCGGCCTTGCCAACTTGGAGAGGGCAGTCCAAGCTGACTCTTTAGGATACTGCCATGGCGTGGACCACGCCATATACTCATCAAGGATATCGGCCTGTAGGTTTCTTTTTTGGTTATATCTTTACCTGGTTTTGGTATAAGGATGATGTTTGCTTCATAGAATGAGTTTGGGAGATTTGCGTCCGTTTCAATCTTTTGGAATAGTTTGTATAGAATCGGTGTCAATTCCTCTTTGAAGGTTTGGTAAAATTCTGCTGTGAATCCGTGTGGTCCTGGGCTTTTCTTTGTTGGGAGCCTTC
>NW_007814871.1:0-922 GCF_000696425.1 Galeopterus variegatus | reverse complement strand
AGTCAGGCGCGAGGGGGCGCTGCGGCGAGGGGTGCGGGCCGAGGAGGGTGCCCGGAGTGGAGGACCCAGGAGGAGGAAGACCGGACCCGAGACTTAGCACGGAAGCCGCAGGGACCAGCACCCGGGAGAGGACTGCGTGGGGGAAGAAGCGCTGGAGATGATAGGGGTGCTTGGGTCCCGGAGCCTGAGAAAGGGGCGCTGGAACTCTGTCCGATGCGCCGAGGAGGTCCGCTGAAACCCAGGGAGGGGATTCCCAGGAGCGCTGGGCAGGGGCAGCCTGGAGAAATGGCTGACAGTTTCCATGGGAGGCTGACCACGTGGGGGGCAACCACCTGGGCAGCTGTTACCCGTGGTGACTTCCAGGTTTGCAGCAGGCCCTGGGCTAAGATTTTCAGGCTGTGTTGGGGACCCAGAGTCATCCCCAGTGAACTCAGATGGCCACTCCCCTGGCCTCTGATGCTCTTGCCAGGAATCCGGTGCACCCTTCGGACGACTATGACTCTCCAGAAGTGACCTGAGCTGTTCTCTGCTGTGGCTAAGAGCATCTGCTCTGGTGTCAAGCAGACCTGGCTTCAAATCCCACACCCATCCCTCAGCTGGTGCCTTTACCTCTCCGAGCTTCCATTTGTTCACCTGTAAATATGGGAAGAATAATAGTAGCCACTCCCCGCAGTTGATGTTCTTTAAATTCATTGAGATCGTGCCTGTAAAATGCTTAGCACTACACCTGGCACCTAGTAGGTGCCCAATAAATGATACTGTGATTACGAAACCTTATCACAGGGACCCCTGGAGGGTGTTCTAGAAATGACCCTGTGAGGATGGTAGGGTTCTGCTCACAGAGAATGAAGGACTTCTCTGGATGTGTCACCAGGCTCTTTCCTGGTGGAAGGTGAGTCTGCCCTGCCAGTGGTAAAGGGCA
>NW_007814870.1:0-922 GCF_000696425.1 Galeopterus variegatus | reverse complement strand
TGACATATAGCAGAAATCAATAAATAGTCATTGAATTAATAAATGGATGTATATTATGGGGATTATATCTGAAATTATTAAGGTTGGTTTGTTTCATGATCCTGTTTGACATATTCCCATGATGAGCTAATGAGTATAATATCTATTTGACTGTCACTTCTACCACTAACCTGAAAATTTCACAAAGGCAGTGATTTTGCTTAGCTAACCATTAGCTACCCAGTACTTATAGGTGTTCATTAAGTATTTGATCAATATAGTTAAATGCTGAAGTCCTAGGCATTTGTGGAATAGGGTTATAATTTGGTGAAAAGGAAAAAATTCCTACTTATATTTTTTGTTCTAGTTATCTCAATTATTGCTCTAATAGTGATTGAATTAATTTGATCCTATTAAGTGATTCATTTTCTATGGTGAGGCAGGGATAATAACACTTTTAATCCAATATCTTAGTATTCACATAATGAAATAAAGCATAATATTTATAGGTGTAATCTATAAAAATGAATGTTTAAAAGTTTTAGAAGTTGGAAATTAATTTAATTTATTTAGGAAGAAAATAGATGTGTACAGCCCAATATAGCACTTAATACATTCTTATGACTGAGTTAAAGAAAGCCATTTACTCAGTTGTAAACATTTATGTTCAGAGTCACAAAGAACTCTCTCTCTCTCTTTTTGGCAAACAACAGCTAAAAAAAAAATCAGAAATGTTAACTTTATCACGAATGTTTTGGACTTGCCTCTAATTTAGATGTCATGGATAAGTGTTATCTACAAATTTTATAGTTATAAATATTTTCAAAAAATTTCTCTTGTTAACTCTGACTTTCAATGAAATATAAATAAATTTCTATTCTCATATCTCTCTGCATGTATGGAAGAAAAAAAAGCATTATATGGTTGTATCTTGTAAGTTCAG
>NW_007814869.1:0-922 GCF_000696425.1 Galeopterus variegatus | reverse complement strand
GACATAAAATATCTCTTGGGTGAAACAAATGAAGATTCATTCCCACTTCCCTATAGTTGGAAAAAAGGATATAATTCATAGTTTGGGGGGTTATTAGGGACACAATGTGTTTGAGCAGCCATTTTCAGATCATGTGTCTAGGCTTGATCTTTGAGGAGTGAATGAATGGTCACCCTGCATATTTCCCTCCCAGCTAATCTAGAGAAGAACAGAGACTCCAACCAACAAGTACTGATTGTACAGAATGCCTGTTGTAATGATGAATATGCTAACTATTCTGATTTGATCATCCCGTATTGTACACAAATTCTGATAGTCAACTCTGTACCCCACAAAGATATACAATCAATTATGTTTCAATAAAAAAAAGAAAACAAAACAAAAAAAACAAACAAATACTTATCTGCAGAGTCCCTCCAAATAAAAAGTGGTCTTGAGCCAAACCAAGAATTGTCTGGTATCTACTGCTCCCAGGATAACTGCCTAAGAAACTGCCTTCCCTGGGACCCAGTGAGTTCAGCTCCATAAGAGCGCTCTGGCAAAGGGCCTGACCAGGACAAAGAAATGTGTCTGTTGCATAGAGAACTAAGAGCCCAGTTTAAGTAAGAGGAAAGGGGAAAGATTTGTATGCCACAGGCAGGGAAGATGACATTTCTTGTGACCAATTATTTTAATTTGGTATATATCCCATCATAATGACCTTACATGCAATGGACAAATCACAGGGAGTTGCAGACAGAGAAACTTACAAGGATAATTGTACAGAACTAAAACAGGAAATAATTTTTTTTTGAGTGGTATTCAGAAAAACCCTTCCCTTACAGAGTTTTTCTTGTCATGTAGAACCAGATCTTCTCAGAATCCCAATTTCTTATTTGTTCTGTCTGAGAACCTGAGTCTCTCCTCTGGCCTGTGTGTGAAA
>NW_007814868.1:0-922 GCF_000696425.1 Galeopterus variegatus | reverse complement strand
TATTCTATCTATAAAAGAACGTAATTGTTTTAATTTTATTATAATTATAATTACTTTTTATTACAATTTTACCAGAACTTAATTACAAGAAACTCATCAATAATATTTTCAAAATTAACTTTAATTTAATGTTGGAGAAATATAGAAATTAGATTAAATGTGTTTATAGGAGTGCACATTTTTTTTCCCATTATAAATCAGGCCTCTGCATGGCACTGTTGTATCCAGTCTTTATTGAAAATTCCAATTGTGTTCACTGTGGATTTTTTTGGCATTAATTTTGAATTGTTTTAAATAGTGCACTAAAAAATTATGTATCTTGGTTACTGAGTATCTTGGGACCTTTATAATTTTGTGCCTGGGACAAACATCTTATTTGTCTCAACCAAATCCCAGACCTGGTTCCAGGTCCCTCACCTATAAAGGACCCAAGCAGAAAGGCCAATCTAGCTAGCTATTTGACAGCATCCCATGGACAGGGTTTTCTATTTGTAGGTAGTATTCAATAATAAGTTCCTAATACATGACAAAATTCCAGCTTGCAGGTATTTTGTTTAATGGCCTACATATTTTTATCCTCATATTCACCTCACTAATATAGTGATTATATAACTGTAAGTAAAAAATCATTATGTTGGGCCAGCCCGGTGGCACACTGGAGAGTGCGCTGCTTGGGAGCGCGGCAGCACTCCCGCCGAGGATTCGGATCCCATGGGGAGACCAGTTCCTGCTCACTGGCTGAGCGCAATGTGAGCGCAACACCGAGGGTTGCGATCCCGTTGCCGGTCCCCGGTACGGGCGCAACACTGAGGGTTGCGATCCCGTTGCCGGTCAGTAAAAAAAAAAGACAAAAAAGGAAAAAAAAAATCATTATGTCAGAATGACTGAATGAATTAGACTGTTGTAACAATTAGTGATAATA
>NW_007814867.1:0-922 GCF_000696425.1 Galeopterus variegatus | reverse complement strand
CCCCCCTGCAATTATTATCCATTTTTTTAAGTGGCTTTTCCAAACTCTTGCAAAGACTATTTTTTGTCATGTGTGTCATTGAAATCTCTGTTCCATTATTTTAGTGGTGAGCCAGTGACGTGACAGCAATTTCCTTAAATATTTGGAATCAAAAAGAAAAGAAAAAAACTTTTCCTGCACTCTGCAGGTGGACGTTGAGCTATGGCTCTCCTTCAGTGCTCGCCTGGGCTGCCTGTAATTCCACCTGAGCCTTCCCCTTCTGTGAGGGCAGAGCCCAGGCTCTAGTTAGAGGTGCCAGTCCTCAGTTCTTCAGGTCTCCTCTGAGCATTTGGCAGCCCTTCAAATCCCTGTTACCCTGAGTATCCTCCCCTCGGCCTCTGCCTACCAGGCTCTAGGTTCCACTTGCCACTCACCTCACCTGCACTCCCTGGCCCCTGGTGCCCCCGGGTAGTGTGGCTTTAAATGTTTCTGACACTTGCCACCTGGAAAACTACTTGAGCTGAGGGGGCACAAAACAAGGGGAAGCCTCTGTGCTGGTCCCTCAGGTCACTGCCAGACAGGTCAAATGCTCAACCAGAATTTTTTTAGAATAGGGTCCTATTGCTCCCACTCCTCCTGGCACCTGCAAGCCATACCAGGAACATGAACCACTGTCCCTGTGATTGTTGCTAAGCTGGGGAAGCGGGGGGAGGTATAAGTAAACAAAAGATCCACAGCACTCTCTTGCCACATTTCACAGCCTCTTTCTTCATTAAACATTTCCCTGGTTGCTGTATTTGATTAGAATCCAAAGTTCCAAGAAAGTTGATTCTGCCAATTTTTGCCAACTTATTGGTTGGTTGCTGCTATAAACTGGATGCACCTCCCCCAACTTCACTGAGGTTTAATTCCCACTGTAACTGTTGAGGGTGGGAAATCCTAT
>NW_007814866.1:0-922 GCF_000696425.1 Galeopterus variegatus | reverse complement strand
CTTCACATTTAGAAGAAAATATTTTCCTTAAGGATATCATCCAATTAAAATTCTAAAGAAAAAATTGCATAACTTAGTTTCAAGATGCAGAATGTCATCTCATAGTAGGAACCTGTGACCCTATAATAACAAGAAAACTTTGACCTTGAAAAAATTATTTCTTCCACAAAATCAAAAGTTTTCATAAAACAATTTGATTTCTTTAAAAGACAGAAATATTTTAATCCTGCTGTGGTAAAGGAGATAACATTTAACAAATTAAGAAAATAACAGAGGAGGGCCGGCCCGGTGGCGCACTGCTATAGTGTGCCGCTTGTGGGAAGTACGGTGGCGCTCCCGCCGAAGGTTCGGATCCCACATACAGACCGGCCGCTCACTGGCTGAGCGAGGGGCGGGAGCGGCACCGAGGGTTGCGATCCCGTGGCCAGTCCTGGTCCGGTACGGGCACGACACTGAGGGTTGCGATCCGTTGCCGGTCATGGAAAAAGACAAAAAGGAAAAAAAAAAAAAAAAAGAAAATAACAGAGGAAATAACTGGTTTCCCTGAGACCTAACAGCAAGAGACGGGCCCAAAAGCAATGTACACCTGCTAGCCCGTGGTCTTCCTCCCCTTCCAGGGGAAGCTACGTTGATTCAATACAATCCAACAAGAGGAAATGCCTGTATTGGTGGAAGGTACGAATAAACATCGTTATCTCTACTTTATAGAGGTAGAAATCCTCTCACGGAGGGCAGTCTGCTTGTACAAAGTTATGCAAGGGGTGGAGCCAAATATAAATCTAGGGCTCTTTCTGCTACAATTTAGCTGCCTCCGACCACATTCTAGATAGCCTGAGGACTTCACGCTGCAGTGGCCCTCTTCTATGATTCCCTCTGCTAGGAATGTTCTCCATCACACCTTCCTCTTCACCCATCAGTGAGC
>NW_007814865.1:0-922 GCF_000696425.1 Galeopterus variegatus | reverse complement strand
TACTTCATGTTATTAAATGGAAAAACCCCAGAAAAATGAGTAAATGTCAAAGAGGTGGCTTCGAATTCAGGCTTAAATACCATCTTCCCCTGAAACTGAAAAAGAAGGGTGTGGGAAAGGCAGGTAATGGGGAATTACCCAGGAAAAGCACAGTACACGGAAGTGAGATTTGTTATGTGCAGATTTAAGTTGGTGCCTTCTCTGTAGATAAGAGCTTCTAGTGATTTAGAGTCATCCCTTCTCTTCCTGAAACAGAGAGGGAGACACCCTTACACATGGAGATTTTCTTACAGATGTGCATTTCCCTTACAAAAGGGTAACTTCTACTCTGTTTTCAGAGAATCTAAGTGTCTGTAGTAGAAAATAATCAAAATAATCAGCTCAAAATAATCCGTATGCCAAAGAGACATATTTTAGGGTAGTATATTCTGGTCTTCTGCACCCCTGCCTTCCAGACTATGCTCCAACTCCTAGAACCTTGGAAGTCCCCATCCAAATGGCCCTGTATTAGTCAGGGTGCCCCAGAGAAACAGAACCGATAGGAAGGGAGAGAGATATTCATATTACATAATAAGATAGTTAGACAGATATAGATACACATATACATATATAAAGACATTTCATCATAAGAAATTGGCTCATATGATTATGGAGGTTGAGAGTTCTAAGACCCGCAGTTGGCAAGCTGGAGACCCCGGAGAGCCAATGGTATAGTTCCCGTCCAAGTCTATGTCTAAAGGTAGCAGAAGACTGATTTCCCAGCTAGAAGACAGTGAGGCTGAGGGAAGGTGCTTCTTTCTTACTCAGCTTTTTGTTCTATTCAGGCCTTCAGTGGATGGGAAGGCCATCTGCTTCACTCACTGCATCATCTCAAATGTTAACCTCATCTAGGAACACCCTGACAGACACACCTAGAGTAATG
>NW_007814864.1:0-922 GCF_000696425.1 Galeopterus variegatus | reverse complement strand
GCTGCTGGAGCTCCATCTATCAGGTCCACATTCCAGGCTAACAGCAAGAGAAAGGAGAAGGTAAGGAAAAGGGTGCCTGCCCTTCACTTTTGCAGAGCCTTTTCCAGCAGTCCCACATGACCCTTCTACTTATGTTTTTTTGGGCATCATTTTGTCATATGGTCATATCTAGTTGCAAGGAAGGCTGGGAACTATAATCTTTGATCTAGGAATAATACCCAAGATTTGGTTACTAAGGAAGAAGTGGAGGATGGATAAAAACAGTATGATAAGCAAAAGAACACAGGATACAAAAACAGTACATACTGTGTGATTGTAATTTGTGGTGACAGAAAACATATAATTGATTGTGGGCCGGGATTGAATGGGATGGGGTACTAAGAAACGTTTGGGGATAATGAATATGTTTTGTGTCTTGATTGTGGTGATGATTACAGGGCGGGGGGGGAATTAGTCAAAATTCTTACAAATGAATACTTAAAGTGGAGGCATTTTTGTTAAATAAACTATACCTTAATAAAGATTTTTAAAGGTATAGAAAAATCTGAACAGTATAACAAAACCACTTTTATTTTTATTTATTTATTTATTTTTTTCCTTTTTGTCTTTTTTCGTGACCGGCAATGGATTGCAACCCTCAGTGTCACACCCGTACCGGACCAGGACCGGCAACGGGATTGCAACCCTCAGTGCTGCGCCCGCACCTCGCTCAGCCAGTGAGTGGCCGGTCTGTATGTGGGATCTGAACCCTGGGCGGGAGCGCCGCCACGCTCCCAAGCAGCGCACTGTAGCAGTGCGCCACCAGGCCGGCCCTAACAAAACCACTTTTAAATTTTGTTCATTTCCTTCAAGTCTTCTTTCATTTGCTTATCTTTACATAGCTGAAATTAGAATGCACATACTGACTTTATTCTTGCTTTCT
>NW_007814863.1:0-922 GCF_000696425.1 Galeopterus variegatus | reverse complement strand
TGTATATGTATGAATTGTAAATATTCCATTCTGCAGCTTGTCTTTTTACTCTCTTAATGGTGTCTTCTGATGAACAAAAGTTCTTAATTTTATTTTGGTCTAATTTACCCATATTTTTGTTGTTAGTGTTTTTTGTGGCCTGTTTAAGAAATCTTTACTTACTCTAAGATCATGAAGATATTCTTTTTTGTTTTCCTCTAGAAGTTTTTTGTTTTTCTTTCACATTTAGGTCTACATCAATTGGAAGTGACTTTAGTCTATGGTGTGAGGTAGGGGTCAAGGTTCATATTTTATTATACAGATATCTAATCCCTCCACTATCATCGATTGAAAGGCCATCCTTTCTTCCTGCCCTGTTGTGTTACCTCAGTCACAGATCAAGTTACCATTTATGTGTGGGTCTATTTTACGATTCTGTCTTCTGTTCCATTGATCTATTTGTCTGCACTTTGGCTAATACTACACTGTCTGAGTTACTGGTGCTTTATAGTAAGTCTTAAAATGTGGCATTCTAAGTTTTCCAGCATTGTTTTGTCTTCAAGAGTATCTGAACTTTTCTTGGCTGTTTACATTTCCATACATTTTATAATCAGCTTGTCAATTTTCATTTTATTGTTTAAATTTTTTTATTTTTATTTTTAATTTTTTGGGCAGCTGGTCAGTATGGGAAACTGAACCCTTGACCTTGGTGTTACAAGGCCATGCTCTAACCAGCTGAGCCAATGGCCAGCCCCAATTTTCATTTGAATTAAAATTGCATGGAATCTATAGATTAATTAGGGGAAAATTGAAATCTTTACAATTGTGTTATTTAATCCCTGATGATGGTATATTTTTCTTTTCTTTTTTTTTTTTTTTGTCCTTTTTTGAGACTGGCCGCACCGCGCTCAGCCAGTGAGTGCACCGGCCATCCCTATATAGG
>NW_007814862.1:0-922 GCF_000696425.1 Galeopterus variegatus | reverse complement strand
CTATAACATTAATATTTTACTATACAAGGGTACTTTGAAAAGTTTGTGAAAATATAGAATTAAGAGATAATGAAAATCTTTCCATAAGCTTTTAGAAGTACCCATGTACTAATCACGTATCTTACCAACTGCAATCCCTGTATTGATTTGTCTACCCATCTTATTTTTTGATAAATTTTGAATTGCAGATATCAGTACATTTCTTCCCAATTATATCAGCATGTATATACTTTACTAGAGTTCAGAATTTGTTTAAAGTTTTGTTTTTGTTTTTGTTTTCTTTTTTGCAAAGATCCTTCTCTCGATACATCATCAGCACTTCGGTCATCGACATCATGTTTACCCAAAAGTGAGAGCCCAAGATGATCTCGGTGATTCATGGCTCCCAGCGGATTTCTCTGGTGATATAGAGTAACTAGGTGACCATCAAAAATGTGTTCCCCTTCCATTGGGAAGAGCTGTTGCTGAGAAGGAGCTGCCCAGTCATGGTCTACACTTCCCAGCACCCCTTGCCTCCAAGTGAGGCTATGCCACTAGACTTTGCCAGTGGAATTTAACAAAAGAAATGTGTGTTGTTCCAGGCCTAATAATGAAGTAAGGGATTTGGGGTTCTCCAAACTCTCTTCTCTCATCTACTGACTGGAAGATATCCAGGTGACCTTGAAGCCACTAAATTGCAGAGCCATGAGGCATAAGTAGCTTGGGTTCTTGAGTCACCATTTGAAACTGGCACTGTAGTGTGATTGAAAAATAAACTCTATTTTTTCAGGCTGGAGAGATTTGGGGTGAATTGATATGGAATTTGCTTACCCTGACCAGTATAAAAAGTGATCAGGATGCCAGGCCAAACTGGAAGTGGCCTTCAGAAGGCCAGGAATCCAGACTAGTGCCTCAAGAATATGGACAGAAGACCTGAGGTATA
>NW_007814861.1:0-922 GCF_000696425.1 Galeopterus variegatus | reverse complement strand
CAGAATCGCTTCATGTAGATAGAATAGAAAGAATCTTTGCTTTATTCACATATGAATAAAATGTCTTTGTTCATGGAAGAGAAAAGCGCTTCTCACTGTTTGGAAGCTGTGTGAATTTTAAATTAAGCTAATGGCTCACTATATTATATCTTTCAGGGAAAAAAACTTAGCTTTGCTTATAGAAATTTGGAACCTAATGCCTAATCTGGTAGAGTATTGTTTTGAAGTTTGGTTATTATGTAGAAGACATTGTATTTGCCACAGCCATTGCAATTAGCAAAATTTTATAATCTTAACTTTCAAAAAATTTTTTCTGTTTACTTATGTTCTCTGGTCCCACAAAGGATTTGAAGTAGCTTGTAAGAAATAAAAGTACAATGTAAATGAGAGCAGTGAATCATGATCAGAGAAAATATAATTTGTGGAAATGTCAAGACTTTTAGAGGTATGTGGGAGTATATTTACATGTACATATATACGTAAAAAGGCCCACGGAGCTGCTATTGTTGATCTTCATATTTGGCATTGAGCTTCCTGGCAGCCAAAATGAAAAGAGGGATGCAATCAGTCAATCCTTTCTCTGGCTCTGTGGAGGACTACTTAAAGTATGTCCACCACCACACAGGGGTACAGCATGCAGGCTTTCTCAAAAGAAAACCAGCCAATCAGAAGAGTTGATTAAGTAAAGGGCTGCTGTGAACCCTGGCCCCCCAGTGTCTGTGGTGTCTGTGCCTTGGGCCTTCTCTTTACCTCCTCTGGGGAGCTACCTGCAGGACTACATGCAGAAACAGGGCTGCACCATGCCCGGTGTCCAGTCACACCAACTCTTCAGCTCCACATGTGAACTTCTGGCCTTCTTCAAAATATGTCCCGACCCGCGGGATATTCAACGCAGACCCTGGAGGGGGGAGTGGGAATTGGA
>NW_007814860.1:0-922 GCF_000696425.1 Galeopterus variegatus | reverse complement strand
CCTCCTGAGAGCTCTGATGGCTAGTGACCTTGACTGACATCGATGGACTCCCAGGGAGAGGCCTGCCTGCTGGACTTTACCCTGGGAGGCGAATAGCAAGGAAAGAGACATGGCAAGGGGTTGAGAGGAGGAGGGAAGAGGAAGCTGGGGTTGCTTGGGAAGTCCTCCTTTCCAGGAGCTCAAAACACCTGGGAGATAATGGGTGCTGGATCCTGGTGATCATATCCTTCCTGGTCCCAAAAAAGACCACAGGAGAGGGTGCTGTTTGTTTCAAGGCTGTGAACAAGGGGATGATTCAGGAAATTGATGAGGGCCAGGTATGGGAGAGGGAAAGAAGGATGGGTGGGAGATAGCCTCAGATCCTCCTGGCCTGGAAGCTGGGGGTAAGGAATAATAAAAATAAAGCATACTCAGTGATCTGGAGTTTAGCACACACAAAAATATCTTTTCTGAGCTTTTTTCACAGGTATCTTTCCACACCCCTGTATCCCCCATGGAACAGAGAAGACTCTGGGCTAGGAAATCTGTCAGACCTGGGATCAATTCTGACTGTTATTTACTGGCTTGGCAAGTCACATGACCTCTCTGAGGGACCATTTCCTCCTGTTTTACCTGTAGATAATTTTCAAAAGGAAGTGTGAGGCTGGCTGATTAGCTCAGTTGGTTAGAGCACAGCCTAATAACACCAAGGTTGTGGGGTTCAGATCCCCATGCCTGCCAGCCACCAAAAAGAAGGAAATGTGAGGACTGAGGATCAGGTACATGTAAAGTACTTGACACATGGTGGGCACTCAACAAACTTAGACACACGCACAAATAGGAAGGTCACTTACTCATAGAATTTGGATGTGTCGTCCCCGTCAAAACTCATGTGGAAATCTGATCCCCAACGTGGCAGTGCTGGAAGCTGTTTGAGTCATGG
>NW_007814859.1:0-922 GCF_000696425.1 Galeopterus variegatus | reverse complement strand
GTGGCAGAAAACTTCCCAGTTATTGGAAAAGACACAGATCTTCAGATTCAGGAAGCTCAAACATACCCAAATGTATTCAACCCAAAAAGGTCGTCTCCAAGACAAGTTATATTCAAATTGGCAAAACTCAAAGACAAAGAGAGAATCATAAGAGCTGCAAGAGAGAAGCATCAAATCACCTATAAGGGAGCCCCAATCAGACTAACATCAGACTTTTCACCACAAACCCTAAAAGCCAGAAAGGAATGGGATGATATACTCAAAATACTAAAAGACAGAGATTGCCAGCCAAGAATGCTCTACCCTGCAAGGCTATCCTTCTGAAATGAAGGGCAAATAGTATATTTTGCAGACAAACAAAAACTGGGATTTCACTACCACACAACCATCCTTACAAGAAATTTTCAAAGGAGTACTGAGTTTGGTACCTGAAAAATAACTACCACTGCCATAAAACCTCAAGAAAAGTCAAAATCCATTAGTAAAATTCTAATGCTAACAAAGAAGAGAGAAAAAAAGTATAGCTACAACCCAAGGAACCAACAAATACAGAAGACAAACTGTAAATCAGGAAGAAAGGAAGAAAAGACACTTAAAACATCCAAACAAAAATCAATAAAATGCTAGGAGTAAATCAACACTTTTCAGTAACAACAAGTAATGTAAAAGGATTAAATTCCCCAAACAAAAGACACAGACTGGCTGACTGGATTAAGAAGGAGGACCCAACTATATGCTGCCTTCAAGAGACCCACCTCACCCATAAAGACTCACATAGACTAAGAGTGATAGAATGGAAAAAGATTTACCATGCAAACAGAAAGGAAAAACAAGCTGGAGTAGCTATTCATATATCTGATTAAATAGACTTTCAACTAAAAACCATAAAAAGAGATAATAAGGGCCACTACATAATGATAAA
>NW_007814858.1:0-922 GCF_000696425.1 Galeopterus variegatus | reverse complement strand
GCATTTCAACAGTATTACGTTTCTTCTGTATCTTGGTTTAGAATCTTCCTAAAAGGTCACTTGGTTTCTTTTTTTTTTTCTAATTTATTTTTTACTGTAACCTAGTTGAATATCAATAGTCATGAGCAATATGTGATGCTCAAATCAAAATAATTGTTATATTCAGTAATATACACTGTCATTGCTATTTGTGGCCCTTTATCAATTCTTCTCTTCCCCTTCCCTTCCTGCTTCTAGAAACCTCAGTTCTCCTTTTGAAAGTTCAATGTGTTATTGTAAATGTTGTATCTTTCTTTCCTTCTTTTATTTATATGTTTACTCTTTTATTTCCCACTTATATGTGAAAACATATGGCATTTCTCTTTCTGTGCCTGGCTTATCTCACTTAACATGATTTCTCTAGTTCATCCATGTTGCTGTGAATGGCAATATTTTATTGTTTTTTATGGCAATATTATATTCCATTGTGTATATATAACACATTTTCCTTACCCAGTCATCTGATGATGGACTTTTAGGCTGGTCTAACAGTTCAGGGTGTTTTTCTCCAGTACAAGATCTAGAATCTCCACTGATGTAATGGATGAATCTAGTTGCCTTGCAGTAGAAGCAGATTGTATCTCAAAGTTCGTAACCTTAATGACTGTGACCCAGTAAAAATAAACTAAGGTACTGATTTTAAGGAGAAGCCTTTTTCTATCAACAGATATGGCTAAATAAATGAAGTCACAATAGGTCTGCCCAATCTCCTATGTCATGGGATGTGTGATCACATAGTTGCTGCTCTGTGCCTGGGATTAGTAGTGGTAGATTAAATGACAGTCTGCTGCTTGTTACAGACAAGGCTAATGTGGCAGTTTGCAGATGTGCTCAAAATGACAACATAATACCTTCTGGGATTCCAAATCCATTTCTAGAATCA
>NW_007814857.1:0-922 GCF_000696425.1 Galeopterus variegatus | reverse complement strand
CCCCTGGCCAGTCCCCAGCATGCTGCAGGCTGTCTACCTCAGCCAGAGCTCTGCCCTTAATGGCTATGCTGCTTCTTGTCTAGAGCAGACCAAAAGGAAAAGAAACTCATAAATCCCTAAAAAACGACAACCTACCACCAAAGAGCAAGTGATCTTTACGAGCTGCACTGGAGGGAAAGAACTAAGAGGGAAAGAACCACTTTGGCAAATTCTTCTTCTGAACTTTAATGACACGTGTGTGTTCTTCAATATAATTTGTAGTTAGGAATATGGAATCTTTGAGAAGAGGAGATGGAGAGGGAGTGACGTCGACCAAAAGGTAGCCCCAGACCCTCCCTCCATGGTGACATCCCTCAACAACAATGCACAGCACAGACCAATTCCCTTTGTGAGAAATCTGGAAGCCATGGAGGAGGCTCCTGCACCTCAGGCGAGCACTTAACCAGCCACACCAAAGCCAATCATCTGACCACAAGTTGGAAATGGCCAACTGCTAAGTCTTCAAAGAATTTTGAAAATGAAGGAAAGGAGGCAGCCCTCTGGTAATAAAAATACAAGATCAGCGTGTAGCAGGTCATAGTGGAGACTGAGGGTCGTGAGCTCAGGCTGTGACTCGACTGAAGGCATCATAATAGCTAAGCCCAGAAGGTCTTAGACACAAGTGAGGTGGTCTGACCGTGGATACCCACAGGACAAGCATCAGGAAGACGAGCCACGGAACTCCCGGAGAATTCCACCTGCTGCCCATCCTGAATGGCAGCCACGCCTGCTTGGGAGGCGACGTGGGCTGCACACACCTGCGCTCATCCCTCCATCGGCTGGGCCGCCGAGAGCCACGCTGCTTATGATATACCAAGTCGAAAAGCTGGAGTCTGAACTTTATGAAGAGAGACTGCGAGACACGTTACTTTTTCTTTCTTTA
>NW_007814856.1:0-922 GCF_000696425.1 Galeopterus variegatus | reverse complement strand
ATTCTGCTTCTGCCTTCTACTTAAATACGTGTAACCTGCCTCCCATACTAACCTTTCTATGATAACTATTCTTTCAAAAGTCATTGTTGACCAACTTATTTGCTCAATAAAGCCATGGATTTTTTCTTGTCCTCCTGGGTTTGGTTTTAGTGCTGCTGCTCCTCTTTTATAAAACTCTCTCTTTCCCTATATCTCATGAATTTGTTAATCTTGATTCTGTCCTTTTCACTGACTTTCCGTGCACATGTCACTTTCTCTTGTTCCTTTCTCTTTTTCTACCACACAGCTCTATTTCCAATGTCACATTTTCAACTGTTTCAACTTCTTAAGCTATAACCTCATGGGGATGGCTCTCAAATAAATATTTATCATTACTATTATCTTGAATTCTGGTTCTACATTTATGCCTGCCTGTTGGATATCTTTTTTTGATGCCATACAATCACCTTGTCTATGTTCTTAAGATAAAATTATCTCATTCCTCATCTCACTACTGAAATAAAAACTCCATACCTTTTCTACTGCCTAAGTTAGCATAGTTTAGTGCAGAGAATGAAAAGTTAAGGCTCACGGACCAAATGTAGCCTCACACCTGTTTTTATGCAGTGTGGAAGCAAAGAATGTTTGTTATATTTCAAATGATTTTAAAAAATTGAAGGAGGAATAATATTTTATGATGTGAAAATTTTATGAAATTCAAATTGTATCCATAAATAATGTTTTAGTGGACCACAGCCATGCTTTTAGTTTACATGTAGTCTAAGATTCCTTTTGCCCTATGACAGAGTTGAGTAGTTGCAACAGAGACAGCATGAGTTGCTAAGCTTAAAATATTTAATATCTAACCCTCTAGAGAAAAAGTCAGCTGACTCCAAGTTTAGTGGATAAAGCATGAGTTTAAGGGTAGACAGATGGAGCTAAG
>NW_007814855.1:0-922 GCF_000696425.1 Galeopterus variegatus | reverse complement strand
TTTTGGTTATAGTGCTTTGGACATAGTAGTTGTATAATCAATTGACACAGATTTTAAATAAGTTATTTTATTGAAAGTTTAGTATTATGTTTTAAGAGCCTGGGTTTTGTAGTCACTTATTTCCTCTTAAACACAAAGATTTATCCTTACTAGTCTGAGTATGCTAATGTTGAGAATGCTTCTAACACCCTGTGTCTCATCTATCTATCAATAACACAGATATAGACATCTATACACAGATCTGGATATCTATAGATCTAAATATCTATCTAGATATCTATCTATAATAGATAAGTAATAGCTCAATGAATCGTAAACATAGGTTGCAATTAAGTAATTAGGTAATGAAAATCTATTTTCTTTTTTTTTTTTTCCTTTTTGTCTTTTTTCAAGTCCGGCAACGGATCGCAACCCTCAGTGTCGCGCCCGTACCGGACCGGGACCGGCAATGGGATCTCAAACCTCAGTGTTGCGCCCGCACCTCGCTCAGCCAGTGAGCGGGAACCGGTCTGTATGTGGGATCCGAACCCTCGGCGGGAGCGCCAACGCGCTCCCAAGCGGCGCACTATAGCAGTGCGCCACCGGGCCAGCCCGAAAATCTATTTTCTGAAAACAATTTTTTTTTTAGATTATTAATGTTGTTGTCTTATTCCTCAATTTGCATATTCCTCCTAATATATTATGTTTAATATGGTAGGTGTTCAAATATTTAGTATTTCCAGCATGGTATTAATACACAGAAGGAAAATATTCTAACTTAATTGCATAAATTAAAATAGAATCTATCTTGATCATTAATGTTAGAAGCAATATTTGGTCAATTAATCAAAAAAGTCAATTAAAGCATAGAATTATAAATAGTGACACATACATGATTCACACATTTTATTTTATGTTAAATCTTATAAATGTACATTCACTG
>NW_007814854.1:0-922 GCF_000696425.1 Galeopterus variegatus | reverse complement strand
TACTGTATCCTTTTGGTGATGTCATATCTTCTTAGTTGTTTGTACTTCTAGTATTTTTTCACTGACACTTGGTCATTTGGTAGAGGGTTTGCTTCTTCTATTACACTGAGGTTGCTGTGTAGTGGCCCTGGTTGCTACTGTGTGGTTGTGATTATGTTAAACCACCTTGATTCCTGTTTGAGACTCTGTGGTTGTAGAATGAACACCTAGTGCCATGGATTTCTGCTGGGCCAAACTCAGTGGGTTGGATCCATAGGCTGGTGCTCCCCACTGGGTCTGAGGCAGGGTGAGGGGCTGTGTCTAGCCACATGGTTCCACTGGCTGGTGCTCCTGCTGGCCACCACTGGTGGGCTCACCTTCTTGGTGCTAGTTCAAGGCATGGGGGTAGGGCCTGGAGCTCCCCTCCACCTGGGCCTGAGGCAGTGGGGTGAGGGGGCTGTGTGGAGCCCCACTGCTCTGCTGGCTGGTGCTGCTGCCAGCTGCTGCCAGTGAGCTCACCTTCATGGCACCAGTTTGTGGTGCAGGGGTGGGGCCTGGAGCTCCCCCCTGCCTGGGTCTGAGGCAGTGGGTTGAGGTGGCCACGTCAAGCTGTGCACTTCTGCTGGCTGATGCTTCTGCTGGCCACTGCCCATGGGCTGACCTTTGCAGTGCCGGTTCAGGGTGTGGGGCTATAGTGCAGTTTAATCCAATGTTTGTATGCTGGTTTTCTATACAGATAATCTATCTGTCCAGTGCTGAGAGTGGGAGTTGAAGTCCCAACTATTATTGTATTGGGGTCTATCTGTCCCTTTAGATCTAATATTTGTTTTATGTATCTGGTTGCTCCAATGCTTGGTGCATGTATTTTATGATTGCTGTATACTTTTGTTGAATTGACATTGTGTATGATCATCTTTGCCCCTTATTATAGTGTTTGACTTAA
>NW_007814853.1:0-922 GCF_000696425.1 Galeopterus variegatus | reverse complement strand
AGAAGTTCAGTGACTGAGCCTGGGCCCATGGCAAAATTTAGTTGTCTGGGAAGTGAGTAGAAATCAGATATAGAAGGTAGACCATGGCTTCTCAATCTCAGTACTACTGACATTTCTGCCAGATAAGTCTTTGCCAGGGGGCTGTCCCATACATTGTAGGATATTAACAGCATCATGGGTCTTTACCCATAGATTCCAGAAACACCAGTAGCACATCCCCTTCCCAGATGAGATAAACCAAAGCTTTCTCTAGATATTTTCATATATTCCTAGCTGGGGTGGGGTTAGGAGAGGGCAGTTAAATAACTGCAAGATGAGAACCGCTGGGCTAAATTCTTAGGAAGATAATCTGGTAAATGTTGTTGCCTAGGAAGCTAAGCAAAAAAAAAAAAAAGTTTTCATTGAGGAGTGAACAATCACTTGCATTAAAGAGGTGAAGTAAGATGAGGATTCAAAATGAATTAATAATATAATCATCATTGATATCACCTTATATCTTTCCCAGACTATTGTAATAGCCTCACAGCTGGTCTATATGCTTCCACTCTTTTTCTCCAATAACCTACTTTTGATGCTACAGTTAGAGAGGTCCTGTTAATACATAAGTTCAATTATGTTGAAACTCTCAACTGGATTCTTACCTTACTCAAAAGCCTTCCTTTGTAAGGCTGACAGTGCCCTATACTGTTTGGATTCATACTACCTGTCTAACCTTACCTTATACTACTCTCTTAACCTTGCTCATTCCTCTAAAGCTCTTCCTGCAATACATGAGGAAGATCTCATCTCACGCATTTGGCACATTTTTTTTTCCTTTGCTTGGTTTTATCTTCCTCTAGATGATCATTCTTTGATCAAATGTCAGCTTCTCAGAAAATTTTCTATTATGATTTTATTTAAAATTGCAAATGCTCTTCCACCT
>NW_007814852.1:0-922 GCF_000696425.1 Galeopterus variegatus | reverse complement strand
TAAAACAGTTTCTCAAGTGGAAAAGGGGAAAGGCTTAACAATTAGAAAATGCTTAGGGTTCTCTGCAACATATACATACACAAAAGGAGAAAGTCATATATATTATGTATGAATATATGAAATATATAGTTAAAATATATAGTTTATATAGTTTTCTCTTTCCCCTTTCATATAAACGGCCCTTTGTATCCATACAATTTTCTCAAAAGCTGTGTAGAAAAACTAGTAATTCAGTACTCTGATCACCTGTGTTTGAGCAGGGTTTACAGATAATTTCTTTAACAAAATATTTGTCATACCTTATTTCAATCTGTAAACCAGTTTATTACTCATTGTAATTGAAACACTAAGTGCGATAGAAACCAGTTGTAATAGAAAATATGGTCAATATTTTGGGACATTTGATCTAAGTGTGCATGATCCAATAGAAAAACAGAATAAATACATTTTTATATTAGGCTTATTTCACTTTTATTATGCAAATTTAACCTGTAACTTCAGGGCATATTGCACTGGATGACTCTATTGGGTTTATTTAGCAGTATGAAACTCAACTACCTAATGGTTTCATACTCTTTTCTGCCCCCAATCTTTGTAATTTATATTATTTTGCCCACAATGTCTTTCCAGTAGCTCTCCCTTGGTTATCTCTCATGCCAACTTTAAAGCTCAACTTAAACTTTTTTCCCCTGGAAAGCTCTCAGTAAAAATCCCCACAGTGCTTCTCCCCAAGCAATGCACATGTGCTCACATACACACACACACACACAATTAAAGCCATAATTATGCCCCTTTTTTGTACCCACTAACACCTTCATAATCATAGCATTTATCACAGTTTATGAAAATGTGTTTGTCTTCTTTTTTTTTTTTTTCGTTAAATTTTTATTTTGTCAATATACAATGTATATGATTACTATGG
>NW_007814851.1:0-922 GCF_000696425.1 Galeopterus variegatus | reverse complement strand
CTAAAAAAACCAAGTAGGAAAACTGACCTACTGACATCATCCAGCCTCAGTCACCCCACAGCCACAATGGGCATATGAATGGATTGGCCAAGGTGAAAGATACAGAGGCTATACGTGGGCACACCAGGGTGAGGTCCCACTTGCTGGGGCTGACTGCTGTCACTGAATGCCCAATCTACCAGAAACAGAGTCCAAGGATGAGCCCCTTACATAGAATAATTCCTCAAGTAGATCAGCCAAACATATGGAGTGAAGCTGACCACATGGGCCTCATGTCCTAAAAGGAACAGTGACTTGATTTCAGTGGAATAAATGCATATTCTGGGTACATATTCATCCTCAGCCAGCTCCACTATCTAAGTGCTTACAGAATGTTTACTCCACCAGCATGGGACCCATAAAATATTGTATCAGACCAGATGACCCATTTTATGACAAAGGAGGTACAGAGTGGGCTCATGACAATAAGGTGCATCAGAAGGATTATACATCATACCTTATAACACACAAAAAAAATTACTAGTGTGCTGAAAGTCACAATTGATGTGCCAATTTAAAGTCTACCCTCTATGAGTATAGAATGCCATCCTCTGTAAAGCAGTGTGTGTGTGTGTGTGTGTGTGTGTATACACACATATATACATATATATACACAAATATATATACAAATATATATGTATATATATAGAACCACATATGGTACTGTGTACTTAATAGGAAATATATATTAGTGTGGGGACCGAGACATGGAAGCAATAATAGCCCCACTTACCATCACTTCCTATGACCCACTGGGGAACTTTGTAATTGTCATCCCCACAACTCTAGTTCTGCAGCATTAGAGGTTCTTCTCCCTAAGGAGAGCACACTTTCACTAGAGAACAAAAAAAAAAAAAAAAAAAAGAGTCCCTTTCAACCCCAA
>NW_007814850.1:0-922 GCF_000696425.1 Galeopterus variegatus | reverse complement strand
TTAAAAATCCACTATTTAAGAAATTATCATTTTCTGAAAGGTAAGCTTTCCATTTTGATTCTTTAAATAAAGAAAATACCTAATATCTTAATGCTCAAATATCCAAAGTTAATAATAAACCAATATTTGTAGATAGCTGAAAATGTAATAGCAAAAAGTAAAACAAACATAAGTTAAAAGAATGAAATACATTAACATAATAAGAAATTTTCATGGCTATTTCTGATGGAGTAAGGGACTAATAGTATCTTAGGACTAAAAAAATAAAATAAAACCCAGTGTGGCCACTTTTATCTGGATCAAAAAGAGAAGCAAGTCTCGGGACACCACAACTCAGTTTTCTGAGCATTCAGTGTTTCCTAGACATTACAGTAAAAGGTCAAGAATATGAAGGAGAAACAATTTGCAGATGAACTGGGAGGGAAATATGGGGTAATTTTGATGCTGTAATAAGCCAAAAGGCAGACTTAAGGGACTGTGTGGGACATTGGCCACTGAAAGGACACTAAGTATCACCAGAAAAAGAGAAGTTTAGCCTACTTGTGAAGAACTCCCCCTCAGCCCAAGCTTTTTCTCATTTTTTAAACACTTTTATTCCACATTTGTAGAGTCTTTCAGGATGGGTGGTGTGGGAACCACTAATTTTCTTTAACAACAATCTAAAACAGTGTATGACAGCCCTCAGCTTCTGACTCTGGGTTTACACACAAAATTACTAAAGAGGCTTTTGCCATCTTTTTAAACTCTTTTATCCACTCTGTGAGAGGCATGGCCAGCCTAACCCGTCTTCTCATTTCTTTTTCTTTCTACCTCTGCATTTCTAAGTACGGTAAAGGCGCACTTCTCACCCCGCTCCCGAATCCCTCACCTGAAAATAATGGTCTTTGAAACACTCTAATGCGGTGTCTAAAACTCTTCTAAC
>NW_007814849.1:0-922 GCF_000696425.1 Galeopterus variegatus | reverse complement strand
CAAAAGAGAAGGGTTTATAAGATTTATACATGATTAACATCTATAAAAGGCCTATATAAGTGTTGCAAAAATAGGGTCATTTGATTCCTTTTGATGGCATAGTCAAGTGCAATTACATTGTTAATATTATTTGAGATCAATATCAGAAAGAACTGTTTCAGATGTAAATATTGCTCTTCTAATATAAAAACTGCCATGCTTACCAGAGCTAAAAGGGTGTTTTTCTTTTACTAAAAATGGAAATGTGTACAAAGGTTGTTTTAACTTTTACAAAAGTGTCAACCTACAACCCATAATGTGTCAATAGTTTACATCTTTTTTTTCCTTTTTTTGGTTGGTATAAACCTCATGGCATCAGAGTTCTAATGCATGTAAACAAGACAGGTTTCCAAGGGAAGTGAGTAAAATATAATTGGCTTTCTCGGGGGCTTACCCTTAGGCCTCCCTTATGGCTTTACTGCTGTGCTTTAACTCTGGTTTCCTACCAGAAGAAATAAGACCGTAACCTCAACAACTGTATCTTGGTTTCTCATGACATAGATTCCTGGCCTTAACCCCTTCTAAGCTAAGCCAGTAGTAGCTCTTGGCATTAACATTATCCAATTTGCAATTCTTCCATATTCTTGAATGATGGTTGTGTTTAGGCAGTAGATTTACAATCAAACATAGGCCTAACACCAACTCAACATGCAAACGAACAACAGGTACATGAAAAAATGCTCAACATCAGTAAACATCAGGGAAATGCAAATCAAAACCACATTGAGATATCATTTCACCACAGCTAGACTGGCTATTACCAAAGAAACAGAGAATAGCACATGCTGGTGAGATGTGGAGAAAGAGAAACCCTTTTACACTTTGGTGGGACTGTAAATTAACACAGTCATTATGGAAAACAGTATGGAGGTTTCTCAAACAA
>NW_007814848.1:0-922 GCF_000696425.1 Galeopterus variegatus | reverse complement strand
GCTAATGTCAAGTATGCAGAGCTGGTCAGGCCTTGTCTCTGTAGCTTGGCAATTCCATCCATTCCAACAGGAAGTGGTTTTTCTCTTTCACATTTTCTTTTTCTCTTGCTTCCATCTCTCTCATTCTTTCTTTTTTTCTTTTTTCTTCTTTTGAATATTTTGAAGCATAATTTACAGATAAAATTGTGTATGTTTAAAGTATATGTGGTAATGAGTTGATATAGATATACAGTGTTTTTTTATTTTGGGGTTTGCTTTTTTTTTTTGGTGAGAACACTTTAGATCCACTCTTTCAGCAAGCGTCAAGAATATGACACAGTATTCTTAACTTTAGTCACCACGCTGCACATTAGATCCTCAGAGCTCATTCATCGTACGACTGAAAGCTTGTTCCCTTTGACCAATACCTCCCCATGTCCCCACCTCCCACCCAGGCTCTCATTCTTTCTCTGTCTTTTAGGAGCCACATAACTCAGTTATTTTCATTGGATGGGGCGGCAGTTGAGGATCGGTGCTGGATGGTTTGATGCCGAATGCTTTCCTGTAGTGCTGACTTGTTTCAGTTCCTGGGAATCTCCTCATTGTTCTTTTCCTGAGAGACTGAGTCTGCTACACATCACACTAGGTCATGCTAAGATTTCGATTTGATATTTTGTGCCTTCAGGTGGCTTTGCCTGTGCCAGCCACAGAATCATTTTCTTATCCTTATTTTTTATTCTTGTTTATGTCTGTGGAGTCTTGACCATATAACAAAAACACATTTGCTTTTATTAAAAAGGTGACATATTATCTTTAAAATGAGGCATCAAGGCATTAGTTTAAACTAGTTAAAAATTAAACTAGTTTTAGTTTAATTTTAGCAAATTAATGGCAAGATATTTTGTGTAGGATTAAAATTCGTTCCAGGAAGCAGGGTCTTATA
>NW_007814847.1:0-922 GCF_000696425.1 Galeopterus variegatus | reverse complement strand
AATTTGCTTGGTCTGATAAGTTTACTTAGATCGATAAGCACGGTCTGATGAGTTTACTTAGATTGATGTGTTTGGTCTGATGAGTTTACTTACATTGATGAGCTTGGTGTGATGAGGTTATTTAGATTGAATGGCTTGTTGTGATGAGTTTACTTAGATCGATTAGCTTTCTCTGATGAGCTTAAATAGATCGAAGAGATTTGTCTGATGAGTTTACTTAGATCAAAGGGCTTGGTCTGATGAGTTTACTTAGATCGAATAGCTTTCTCTGATGAGTTTTTTAGATCTATGTGCTTGGTCTGATGAGTTCACTTAGATCGATGAGCTCGGTCCAATGAGTTTACTTAGATCGATGTGCTTGGTCTGATGAGTTTACTTAGATCGATGAGCTTGTGTCCCTTGAGTTTACTTAGATCAATTAGCTCTGTCTCATGAGTATACTAAAAATGATTAGCTTGGTCTGATTATTTTTCCTAGAGTGATAAGCTTGGTCTGATTAGTTTTCCTAGATCGATTAGCTTGGTCTGATTGTACTTCCTAGATCGATTAGCTTGGTCTTATTATTTCTGCTAGATCGATTAGCTTGGTCTGATGAGTGTACTTAGATCGATTAGCTTGGTATGATGAGTTCACTTATATCGATGAGCTTAGTCTGATGAGTTTACTTATATCGATCAGCTTGGTCTGATTAGTTTAGTTAGATCAATTAGCTCTGTCCGATGAGTTTACTTAGGTCAATGAGCTCGATCAATGAGTTTACTTAGATCGATGTGCTTGGTCTGATGAGTTTACTTAGATCGATGAGCTTGTGTCCCTTGAGTTTACTTAGATCAATTAGCTCTGTCTCATGAGTATACTAAAAATGATTAGCTTGGTCTGATTATTTTTCCTAGAGTGATAAGCTTGGTCTGATTAGTTTTCC
>NW_007814846.1:0-922 GCF_000696425.1 Galeopterus variegatus | reverse complement strand
GGGAGCGCCGCCACACTCCCAAGCGGCGCACTCTCCAGTGCGCCACCGGGCCGGCCCTAGATCTAAGCTTCTAATGTATATCATTTTCCTTGTCTCTGAAGAACTTCTTTTAACATTTCTTGCAAGGCTGGTACATGACAAAGTCCCTCAATTTTTGTTTGCCTGAGAAAGTCTTTGTTTCTCCTTCAGTTATGAAGGATAATTTCACTGAATACAGAATTCTAGGTTTGTGGGTTTTCTCTTTCAACACTTGACTCCATTCTCTTCCTGCTTGCCTGTTTTCTGTGGAGGAATCTATTATTCTTATGGTTGTTCTTCCATAGTAAGGTGTTTCTTGTCCTCTAGGTTCTTTGAAGATTTTGTCCTTGATTTTCCGCAATTTGAATATGATTTGCCTAGGTGTTTGGTATTTATCTTGGTGCTCTCTGAATTTTCTGGATCTGTGGTTTGGTATCTGTCATTAATTTTGGAAAATTCTCACCCATTATTACTTCAAATGTTTCTTCTATTCCTTTCTCTCTTTTCCTTCTGGTATTCCTATTGTGTGTATGTAACTTTTGTAAAGGTCTCAACAGTTCTTACAGATTGTTCATTTAGTTCTTTTTTCTCCTTGCCATTTTAGTTTTCGAAGTTTTTACTGAAATATCTTCAAGCTCACTGGCCTGTCTTTCCTGGGCTGTCTACTTTCCTTTCCAGTCTACTATGAGCCCATCAAAGGCATTCTTCATTTTTTATAGTATTTTTTTTTTATTTATAGCATTTCCTTTGAATTCTTTCTTACCATTTCTCTCTCTCTCTGCCTAGCTACTCATCTGTTCTTGCATATTATCTACTTTTTCCATTAGAATCCTTAGTATATCAATTATAGTTTTGTTTTTGGTTTGGTTTTGGTGGTTGGCTGGTAAGGAGATTTGAACCCTTG
>NW_007814845.1:0-922 GCF_000696425.1 Galeopterus variegatus | reverse complement strand
GCTCCTTCTCTTACTCTGATATCAGTGCAGCTACATTGGCTTACTTCTAATTAGCATTCTTTTATTTTTCTATCCTTTTACTTTGCATTTGTGTCTTTATATTTAAATTATGTCCTTTGTAAAGATCATATAGTTCATTCTTTTTTTATGCAGTCTGATAATAGCTTTTAAGTAGAGTATTCAGTTCATCAGCACTTAATATATTTATAGATATGGTTGTGTTTAATTTTACCCTCTTGCTATTTATTTTCTACTTGACTCACCTATTCTTTGCTCTGTTCTCCTTTTATTACCTTCTTGTGGATACCATTTTATTGGATTTCTTTCGTGATTATTCTAGAGATTACAACATGCATCTTTAATTCAATCCAGTCTAAGGTTAATAGTTTATAACTTCATACACATAATAATGTATAATGGTATATTTCTATTTTTCATTTATTTTCTCTCTATTTCGCTTGGTATAATTTCTATTGATGAGTCTTTAAATTAATTCATTGTTTTTGGGGGGTTTTTTGGCTGTGTCTCATCTACTGATAAGCCAATCCTATACATGTTTTAATTAACATATTATATTTGAATAAATTTTTTATTTTAAAATAGTTTTAGATTTACAAAATATTGTGAAGATAGTACAGAGAGTTCCCATATACCCCACACTTAGATCTTCCAATTTAACATCTTGCATTAGTATGGCACATTTGCCACAATCAACAAACCAATATTAGTACAATAATATTAACTACAGTTCATATCTATGTGGATTTCCTTAGTTTTTACCCAAGTTCTTTTTCACTCCAGATTCCCATTCAGGTATCCAGAATAGCACATTGTATTTAATTCTATTTTGTCTTAGGTTCCTCTTGGCTGTGGTGGTTTCTCAGGACTTTTTTTTTTTTTTTTTTTTTTTTTATTTTCTTTG
>NW_007814844.1:0-922 GCF_000696425.1 Galeopterus variegatus | reverse complement strand
TCTATATTGATCATTTTAATTTATAATCAAAATCACAATGTTTATACCTTTTACTTCCCTGCCAATAGACTCCGGGAACAGCACAGGGGACAAAGTGAAAAGTTAAATGATCTTACTCAAACTAACAAAAACACACTATATGATTCTTATTATTACTAAGGAAAGAACATGTTCTTGGTAAATCAAGTGAAGCTGTGGGAGTGGGGAGAAACAAAGAAATCTGTAACTGGTTGTGATCAATTAGTTATAAACACCACTGCACTCGGACCCACCACCTCCCTTGGGGATGTGGATAGAAACCCAACATAATAACTTCATTCCACACGTACAAGAGCATGACCACAGCCACAATGGGTCCATGCACACGTCATTAACAGGAAAGATTAATGACAAAATTAAATCTAGCCAACCCATACTGGGAACATGCATCAAAAACACCTTTAGTACTGACAATGCCCTTTATTATTATTTACCCATACTGGGAACATGCATCAAAAACACCTTTAGTACTGACAATGCCCTTTAAATAAACCGATTAATTTTGATGTATTTTAACATGTAGGATGGCTCACGACAAAGCTTGAATTGTGTCCCCCAAGTTCCATATATTAGAAACGTAGCTCCCATTGTGACTGTTAAGAGGATGGGAAATCCTATTATGTTAATTGAAATGGCATCTTGAAGTGGTGATTGGATTATAGGACTGTGTAGTAGTGAATGGAATAAAAATGGATTTCAGGGGCATGGTTCTGAGGACTTTAAAAGAAGAGGAGAGTCTTTCTTTCTGCTCTCTTTGCTTCCACCATCTTGCTATGTGAGACCCCTGGGTCACTGTCGCCACCACCAAATGGACATTGGACTTCTCAGCCGCAGAAACTATAAGCAATAAGTTTTGTTTTTCTTTATAAATCATCCAGTTTCA
>NW_007814843.1:0-922 GCF_000696425.1 Galeopterus variegatus | reverse complement strand
AGTGAGCGGGAACCGGTCTGTATGTGGGATCTGAACCCTTGGCGGGAGCACCGCCACGCTCCTAAGCGGCGCACTGTAGCAGTGCGCCACCGGGCCGGCCAAATGCCACTTCTAAACCAGAGGACTTTCTGAAAGAGGCTGATCAGTTAGCAAGAGACACACGTCCTCCTGGCAATGCCACCGAGGCCAGGAAATGGCAAGATGACAATACATGAATCTCTTCATTACTCTGTGTCTCGGGCTCTGCACACAAAATACCCCAGCTACTTTACATTGAAAAAAGGACCTGCAGAGATTTGCCACAAAACTATACGTGACAACAAACACAGAAAATCGGGGCGACGGGGGAACAGGACCACGCAGAACAGTAACAGTAAGCGTTACCGCAGCTATGACTGGGCACAAACTTTGGTCCTTAAGTTCCTCACAGAAGAAAAGAGGAAACAGTCTCACTATAAAAGTTTCCTTCTATTGACTCCCTTCCATCTCTGGGCATAGCAGCGATTTCAGTGCTGTGAGCAACTGAGTGCGATTTCATGTATTTAAATGACTGATTCTTCAATTAAGGAAGATGCTATACACATCGACCACCTAAGTCTTACCAACTTTGTCAAAACACCTACTTCAATATTTTTCTGGCAGTTAAAACCTCCCAAATTGGACAGCTACTAAGTGCTGCTTTCTCCATAAAGCAGTGTGGGAAAACAAACTCAGTTCTGGGATTCTTAATGTCAGCAAACTAAAGAAAATGACGCCAGGCTGTGTATTAATCGTTCAAATTGATTGAGGCATTTAACACGGACAGTGCTAAAGTCAACACTTAGAACGTAAGTGGTTATTTGAAAAGTGTCATAATTCTAGACATCTAACACTAGACAGCACTTAGCAGCAGTCAAAAAAGTCTGAAAGTAAAAAAAAAAAA
>NW_007814842.1:0-922 GCF_000696425.1 Galeopterus variegatus | reverse complement strand
TGGAAGAGAATAGAAAGTCCAGTAGTGGACTCAACCTAACACGATCACCTGATTTTCAACACGGTGCCAAGGTGAATCAAAAAGGAAAGTAAAAACTTTTATTTGGGGCCGGCCCGGTGGCGCACTGCTACAGTGCACCGCTTGGGAGCACGGTGGCACTCCCACCGAGGGTTCGGATCCCACATACAGACCGGTTCCCGCTCACTGGCTGAGCGAGGGGTGGGAGCAACACCAAGGGTTGCGATCCCGTTGCCGGTCCCGGTCCGGTGTGGGCGCAACACTGAGGGTTGCGATCCGTTGCCGGACACGAAAAAAGACAAAAAGGAAAAAAAAAATCTTTTATCTTTTACCAAATTCTGTTGGTCAACTCGATATCCACATGGAAAAAATAAACTTTGCCTTGTCCCTCACACTATACACAAAAATGAACTCTAAAGGTAAAAGATGAAACCATACAATTTTTAGAAGAAAATACAGAGCAGCTTCATGACTGGAAAAGAAGATGTCTTAGCCATTATATCAAAACCATAAACAATAACAGAAAAATTATGTTGATCTTTATCAAAACTAAAAACATCTGCTTTTTAAAAGAAATTGTAAAGAAAATGAAAATTCAAGCCACAAATTTGGTAGAAAATAATTTGCAAGGTGTGTATCTCACAAATGACTTAAATCTGAGATATATAAAGAACAATTCAGTAATAAGATAAAATAGTGCTAGGCATCTGTAATTAACAATAATTTATTGTATGTTCTCAAATGGCTAGAAGAGATCATATGGTCTCATCACAAAGAAGTGATAAAGTTTTGAGATGATGAATATGCTAATTACCTTGATTTTATCATCACACGTTATGTACATGTATTGAAATATAACTCTGTACCCCATAAATATATACAATCAGTATGTTTCAATTAAAGA
>NW_007814841.1:0-922 GCF_000696425.1 Galeopterus variegatus | reverse complement strand
GTTCACTCTTCTCAGGTATTCTCAGCCTTCCCAGCTGACCTGAGCAGAGGAGATGAATAGATATTTCTCAAAGGAAGATATACAAATAACCAAGAGACACATGAAAAAATGTCAACGTCACTCAGCATCAGTAAAAGGCAAATCAAAACCACATTAATGTATCATCTCACCCCAGTAGACTGGCTACCATCAAAAAGGTGGAGAACAGCAAATGCTGGCGAGGATTCAGACAAAGGGGAGCCCTCCTGCACTGTAGGTGGGACTGTAAGTTGGTGCAGCCATTAATTTTAGGATCAGATTGTTTTTGTTTTTCTAGTTCTTTGAGGTGTAGCATTACGTCGTTCATTTGAAACCTTTGCATCTTTTGATGTATGTGTTTATCACAATAAATCTCCCTCTTAGTACTGCTTTACAAGATCCCACAATTTCGGGTATGATATGTCTTTAATGTGTTTTCAGAATTTTTTTTATTTCCTGTTTAATTTCTTCTTGGACTCATATGTCATTCAGAAGCATGCTGTTTAATTTCCATGTTTGTACAGTATCCAGAATTTCAATTGTTACTGACTTCTAGTTTATTCCCTTGTCATCTGAAAAAATACTTGAAATAACTTAAATTTTAAAAATTTTGTTTAGACTTGATTTGTGAGATAACATGTGGTCTATCCTGGAGAATATTCCTTGTGCTGATGAGAATTTATATTCTGTGGTTGTTGGATGAAACGTTCTGTAGATACCTGACAAATCCAGTTGATCTAAAGTGTGGCCTAAATACTGAGATTCTTTGTTGATTTGTTACCTGGATGACCTGAACATGTTGAGAGAGGGTGTTCAGGTCCCCACTATTATCATATTTGGGTCTCTCTCTCTCTCTCTCCCTAGGACTAGTAGTGTTTGCTTTATGTATCTGGGTGCTCCAATG
>NW_007814840.1:0-922 GCF_000696425.1 Galeopterus variegatus | reverse complement strand
TGCGCCCCGCCCCCGCGCCGGCGGGGACGGCCACTGGCCTGGCCGAGCGCCACTCTGGGCCCCGGCGCTGGCTCCTTCAGCGCCCACGACGACCCTGCCAGGGAGGAAGTCGTGGCTGTTCCCCCAAATTATAAAGCAGAAGTTCACAAAGGTCAGGGAGCTTTCCCAACGCCGCACCGTTGGCCCGCGAAGTGGGCCAGGTCTCAGCGCTGTCGTTCCCTCCCCGTCGTCGCTGGATGTCCCCTGCTCCCGCCCTCTGTCCGCCCTGCTCGGCCTGTCACCTGGCTCTTCTGACCCCCTCAGGAGAAGTAGAGTCCCCCGTCCCCCACCTGTCCCATGGCCCACACCTGGGTCCTTCATCCAGGCCTCTTCTCCAGATGACCAGAGTTCAGAGTCACTGGGGACCTGAGTTTCCAACGTGTGTGTTTTGCAGAGCAAACAGTTGTAGACACACAGAAGGGTCCCCCCACAGCCACCCCAAGGCCGGAAGCCTCCACAGCCCATCCTGACCCATTTGTAGCCACAGAGCTGCAATTCATGCCCTGAGTCATAGAGCGACGTTTATGAGCACCTACTGTATGCCCGACACTCCGAGTCTAGAGCCCAAGGGAAACAGATAAAGCTCAGAACGAAACAGATAAAGCTTGTGTTTTAAAAGAGCAACAATAACACACACACGCACACACAATTACTTTGTTACATGAGCCACACGTGCTACAGAGAAAAACGAAAGAGGAAAGGGAAACGGGGGTGGGGGGTTGTTAAACAAGAGTCAGGGGAAACTTTGCTGAGAAAGTGGCAGCTGAGCAAAGAGCTGAAGTCCGATGTGAAGGAGGAGCTGATGGAGAAGGAGACGGGCAGGAGAGTGCTTTCCACAGAGAAGAGCCGGCGCAAAGGCCCTGCGGTAGGAGGGTGTGCGTCA
>NW_007814839.1:0-922 GCF_000696425.1 Galeopterus variegatus | reverse complement strand
CAGGCTCAGTTTTAAATCTGAGGGGGTGGTGGGGAAAGGATGAGGTAATAGATGGTTGGCCTGTTCCTGAAGAAGACCCCTAATGAGCAAAAGAGTAGGGAGATACTGGCCTAGAGGTGATGTGCTGGAAGGGAGAGGTGGGAGAGTGAAGGGTCTGCCATACATAAGTTCAAAGGGGCTGAGGCCTGTGGGCTTGCGGGGGGCAGCTCGCAGGTGAGTGAGTGCTAGAGGGAGAAGTTGTGTCCAGGGGAGGTGAAACTCCATGGACAGCTTGGTGAGGTGTGTTTTAATGAGGTGATTAGCTTTCTCTGTTTTCCCCAATGATTGGGGTCAATATGGTATGTGTAGGTTCCATCTGATATGTAAGGCCTGCACGGTGAGTCGTGTAATCTGGGAAACAAATGCCGGGCTGTTATCACACTGGAGGGCTGGTGGGCCAACCAAAACGAGGGATGATTTCTGAGGTGAGAGCACGTGTTACCGATGCTGCATCCTCTGAGGTGGAGGGAAAGGCCTCAATCCAACCAGAGAAGGTATCTACTAAAGTAAGAAGATAACGTGTTTTCTTCTGGGGAGGCATGTGTGTAAAGCCAATTTGCCAATCCTGGCCAGGAGTGTATCCTCTGGTCTGGTGGGTGGGAAAGGACTGGACTTGGAGGCCACCTTGATTGGAACAATGAGTACACAAAGGACAGCTTCAAGTGATTTGTTTTAGTAACTTGGCCATGTGGGGAGAGTAATATAAAAGCTGAAGAAGGCTTAGTAGAGGTTCATAGTCTACATAAATTGAATTGTTGAAATCTAAGAGGATTTCTTCAGCTTGTGTGGTAGGGAGGACATAGCGACCAGAGAGTATACCAGTTGTCCTTTCTCTGTGCCCCCAACTGTTGGTGGTGTTGTATTTCTTGGGGTGTGTATTGGG
>NW_007814838.1:0-922 GCF_000696425.1 Galeopterus variegatus | reverse complement strand
TTCAAAACAGCCTAATCAGAACTTACTAATACATTATTGGAGAAAAAAAAAAACTATTGAGTATAATTATCTTTTTCCATAGTGAGAAAGACTCATTGTCAAGTTTAATTATACTTAATTGTCAGGAATCAAAGGACATTTCCCCATCAATAAATCCACCACCATATATTTTACTGAACATCTGTGATATACTCAGTATTATGCTAAGTAACATAGGTGATAAAGGAGAAATGCAAAGCAAGGCTCACAACTTCATGCAGCCTTCAGTCCCTTTGAGGAGGTACAGATAGACGTTCAAAAGCCAGCTAGGTACAGATAGACATTCAAAAGCCAGCCATGAAAACTTTATGTAATAAAGAACAACCTCCCTGGATCCATCTATAATGACACAGACTATAAATATGATGTTTCTTTAAAGATGCGAGGTAGTGATAAGTGAATACGTGCTGGAGCAGACAGGCGGCCCTTCATGGAAAGAAGTGGGTGTCGCACTGGGTGATGGACGAATACAAGGAAATGAAAGGGAAATGGATTGGGTGATGGACGAATAGAAGGAAATGAAAGGGAAACAGAGAATATTTCAAAAGAGAGAAAGGGGAAACAAATATTTTTATAGCCACCACCTATGTCAAGAAAAGTCCTATTTATGCCCCTTTCAAAGGTAACCACTATTTCATGTCTGATACCTTAGCCTGTTTTTAAGTTCATATAACTGAAATAGCACAGCATACATTGATTTTTTTCCCACATCTTTATCTCAAAATAGTTTGTGAGATTCTTCTAAATTCTTCAGAATTGTTTATGAGGATCTGTATGTAGTTCCTTGGTTTTCAGGGCTATATAATATTCTATTAATGAAAGCATCATGATCTGTATGTTCTACATTTGGGTTATTTCAATTTTTTTAGCTAATAATTTTATA
>NW_007814837.1:0-922 GCF_000696425.1 Galeopterus variegatus | reverse complement strand
TCATATGGAAACTTCATGTTTATTGTTTTGAGGAACTGCCAATCTGTTTTCCACGGTGGTTGTACCATTTTATAACACCATCATCAATGTATGAGGATTTTAATTTCTCCACATCTTTACTAACACTAGCTATTTTCCATTATTTTGTTTATAACCACACTATTGGGTATGAAATAATAGCTCATTGAGGTTTTTATTTGCGTTTCTATAATGACTAATAATGCTGAATATCTCTTCATGTGCTTGCTGGCTATTTGAATATTTGTTTATCTTCTCTTTGCAGAAATGTCTATTTAAACCCTTTGCCATTTTTTAAACTTTTTATAAAATAAAAATAAGACTTTACTTTTTAGTTGTAAGAGTTATTTATATGTTATAGATACTAGAACCTTATCAGATAAATGATTTGCAAATATTTTCTCCCATTCTGTGGGCTGACGTTTCATTTTCTTAATAGTGTCCCTTAAGGCACAAGGTTCTTACTTGTAGAAGTCTTGTACTTCTTTTGTTAAATTATTCATAGGTTTAAAACTTTTCTGATGTTATTGAAACTGACATGTTTTCTTAATTTCACTTTCACATTGTTCGTTGAAGGGTATAGAAATACAATTGATTTTTATATGTTGATTTTGTATACTACAACTTTGCTGAACTTGCTTATTAGCTCTAACAGTTTTTTTAAAAAATGAATTCCTTAGGATTTTCTAAAATAAGATCATGCCATTTGCAGGAAAAGATATTTTTCTGTCTTCTTTCCCACTCTAGATGCCTTTTATTTCTTGCTTAAGTACCTGGTTATAGAACATCCAGTACAATCTTGAATAGAAGGAATGAAACAGACATCCTTGTCCTGTTCCTTATCTAAAGGAAAAAACTTACATTTTTTCATTTTTTAGTATGAAGACAGTTGTGGGTTTTTTTT
>NW_007814836.1:0-922 GCF_000696425.1 Galeopterus variegatus | reverse complement strand
TATAATGATCAATAAGAAGCTCTAGAATTTTCAATATATTTTTCAGAGTTGAATAAATCACGGGTGAAATATTTTATATTTCATTGCTTCTGGAATGCTCTTTTTATCATTGATGATCAGGGCTCGGGTAAAAAGAAAATAGAATGCTTTTTTTGCAGCTGAAGTTCTTCATTGTGTTTAGCATTAAGTATATTTTTTCTGCTTCAGAGGGAAGCAGTGAATACTGTCAAAAGTGAAAAATAAAGTGAAACTATTAAAAACTCAAAGTTGCTTGTACCTATGTTCAATTTTCACTAAAAATTTGATGTATAATATAGAATAGAATATTAGTAAGTGATCAATCATTGCTTATCTTTTCTTAAATGTCGTTCTTGAAAATATTGGGATTTTTAAAGTTAGTGTATTGGGATTTTTAATGTTAGTGACATAAATATTAGCACAGAATAACAATTGTTATTGGACAGACAACTAGATAACATCCCAGTATATTTTCAAAAGTTTTTAGTTTCATATGTTTTATAAAATATAAATTATTATTTCCTCTTTTCTGATGTTTATGCTTCCTGCCCCTAAATTATAAAGTTATTGACTATTTAGGGACTGGGGGCACTAGAAGCCATGTATTAATATCCATTTCTTTAAAAGACGAAGATATTAAGACCCATAAAATTTCAGTGTCATGGAAAGTTAAACAACTGTGAAATAACAAAGCCTGACTAGAACTAGGGTTCACCTCTTTGTGACAGAGGATCTTTACTTCTCTGATAAGTTTAGGTAACCATTATGACTTTCCTTAAAGGGGTATTAAAAAAAATATGAGCTCAGTAGTACTTACTGAAGACTCTGAGGCAATAAACTGACATGAAAAAGAGATGTGGAAAATAAATATTACTTTTAGTTCTAAATTTTTAAAAATATCTTT
>NW_007814835.1:0-922 GCF_000696425.1 Galeopterus variegatus | reverse complement strand
GGCCATCTAGTGCTGCAGAAATTGTTCTGCGTTTTTCAATTTCCACCCAAACATAAAAGATGCATCTCTTTTTATTTACATCTCCAATGAAATACACTCAAAGAATTTGTCATCTTAGCAGATTTTACTGAATATTTTTGAGTAGGGAGAAAAAGAGGATTATATCACACACCACCCAGTAAGGACTGAAAAACTGCATTGGAGTATTTATGTCATTTTTCCCTTGTGTATCCCAACCAGATTTTTCTCTTACTTTGTCTTTCCCCAACACATTCTAAGTTTCCTGAGGTGTGAATTAACGTCTAGCAGTGTGTGTGGACCACAGAGCTCTCCTGAGATTGCCAGAAGATGAACAAATGTAAACAAAAGGTTGGATTTATTATAAGGAGGTCATTGGCTTGACTCACTGTCCAGCCCGTCTTGGCTGCGGAAGGGCCTTGCGAAATGGAAACTTGGGCTGGAATGCTGTAATAAACTCCTGATATCTCGTCCTTCTTTCTAACTCACATCTTTTCTCACTTGCTTTGCTCTCAGATCTTGTAGCAGGTCAGTGCCCCTGGGCACATGAAAAAGAAACCTTCTTTCTTTGTCTTTTCTGCTTGCGACATCTAGACCGAGAACGCAAGCCATTCATTTCATTGGCAAAATCATTGAAGCCATTCATTCCATTGGCAAAATCATAAGGAAAACAATTCTTGTTGGTGTAGCAGATGAGAGATGCCCCAAACAGCACTAATCAACCTTGGGCAATGAGTTCAGGGATGTGTTGTTGAAGAAAGTGTGCTCCTGTCATAGACACATGGATAGAAGGGGAAGAAAGAGGGGGTTCAGTCAGGCAGCAGAGTATGTGTTGTATCAAAGTATTGTGTATTTCCCCATGTTACAGATTTTTGAAGGCAGCAATTGGGAAAGATTGATGTCC
>NW_007814834.1:0-922 GCF_000696425.1 Galeopterus variegatus | reverse complement strand
AAGAAGAGACAGAAAACCTGAACATATGGTTTACAAGTAACAAAACTGAATTAGTAATTAGAGTCAGTAATTGGTCTTCTATCAAAGAAAAACCCAGAACTAGATGGCTTCACTGTTGAGTTCAACCAAACATTAATGAAGAACTAACACCAATTCTTCTCAAACTATTTCAAAAAACCAAAGAGGAAGGAATTCTTTGAAACTTATTCTATGAGGCCAGGCATCGTGATGCCTTTTGGATTAATTGAGAATTTTTATGATTAATTTTATCTCCTTTGTTGGCTTGTTAGTCATAACTGTTTGTTGTGTTCATGGTTTTTTGTTTTTGTTTCTTGTAAATGACTGCTCTAAGGCGTGAGTATTCATCTTTAAGCTATTGTTGTCTACCTTCAAGTGACACTATAGAATTTCACATATAGTATAAAATACAAAACAATATACATTCCACTTCTCCTTTCTTGAACTTTGCCCTATTATTTCTATGTGCCTTACTTTTCTATGTTATAAACCTTGCAGTACATTATTACTTTTGCATTAAACATTTAGTTCTCTTTAAAGATATTTAAATAATAAAAAAAATTATTTTATAATTACCCATGTAGTTAACATTTCTGGTGCTATTTATTCATTTGTGTAGACTCATTTTTCATCTGACAATATTTTCCTTATTTCTGAAGGTCTTCCTTACATATTTCTTGTAGTGCAGGTCTACCGGTGATGACTTCTTACAACTTTATAAATGTGAAAAAATTCTTTTTTTTTTCATTTTGAAAGATATTTCCACTGGATGTAGAATTTTAGGTTGACAATTTTTTTCTTTCAGTTCTTTAAGGGTATTGTACCACTGTCTCCTGGCTGGTATTGTTTCTGGAAAGAAGTCTGCATCATTTTTGTCTTTGTTCCCCTGTAATAATTGTGTCAT
>NW_007814833.1:0-922 GCF_000696425.1 Galeopterus variegatus | reverse complement strand
TCTCCACTTCCCTTTCCTTCCCTGTCTTTCTCACCTCTTTCTTCCCCCACCACTGTTTTTTTTTTGTCTTTTTCCTATTGTTCTCTTCCTTCTCTCTCATCCTCCACCAATTTTCTTCTCTATCTTCAAATGATACCTTCTTTACCACTGTACTCTCAGTCCCCAGGGACGTTCCTGGCATACAGTAGTTGCTCAAAATATATTTATTAAGTGAATATACAAAAGAATCATTCAGAACTGAGGTTGTTCTTATTCTTTCAAATGTGAAGCAGTCAAGTTGGATCTAGGGGAAGATGGAAGTGTTCTTCAAGAAGAGTTCTGACTGATCTGTGGATGAAAAAAGCAAGATTTGCTAAAATTAGTGAATCTTCCCAAGTATAAAAAAGTCCCCTGTGTTTTGAGATGCTTGCCAGCTTCCAAGATGGCCTCTAACTTTTCCTGCCTGGTATTCACATCCTTCTGAGTATCCATTGTACTGGGGTTGGGCTGTGTGACCAATAACATATGGCAGAAGTGATGGCAGGTCATTTCCAAGTTTATTGTAGAACAATACATGCTTCTGTCTTGGGATCTCTCTCCCTCTCTCTTTCTCTTTCTCTTTCTCTGTTTCTCTCTCTCCCTCTCTCTTTCTGATCACCACTTACTCCAAGGAAAGCCATGTCATGAACATCCCTACAGAAAGGCGCCTGTGTTAAGGAATTAAAGCCTCTTGTTAACAGCTACATGAATGAGGTAGGATACTCCAGACCCAGTCAAACAAATGACACAGCCCTCGCTTACACCTGGATTGCTGTAGAACGTTTGCTGTTCTGTGCTGATAAATTTGGTGTATTCTGTTACGTAGTAATAGATAAGTAATATAGTTGCTGAATGACATCTTTGGGTGGTGTTGGGGTTAATGAGCTGGCATTAGCCAATGAAG
>NW_007814832.1:0-922 GCF_000696425.1 Galeopterus variegatus | reverse complement strand
AATATATAAGTGAATAGGCATGGCTGTATTCCAATAAAACTTTATTTGCAAAACTAGATTTGGGGTTAGATTTGTTTTGCAGGCTATAGTTTGTCAATACCTGCTGCACAGAACTAAACTTGTTTATCTATCCATCATCTATCTATCTATCAAATCTATGAAATACACACTATATCTACAAGGCTTTAAAATGTATTTTTTCAAACCCTTACAGAACAGATAATGTTTATCTTATAAAATCTTTATTAAAATATATAAAAACACATTCAAAATTATTTTATGATGCCAGTATAACTGATACCAAACCCAGGCAAATACTGTTTTATAAAGAAACAACATTTATCAATATTGATACAAAAATTTTAATTATATCATAAGATAATAAAATTAAGCAAAGTACAAAATTATTACAAGCAACTGAGGTTCATTCCAAGGATGTAAGGATGACATGTATTTTTAATTGACAGATTAAATTATATTTTTTATAATGTACCTGTTGTTTTGATGTATATATTCATTATGAAATGGTTAAGTATAGTTAATTAACAAATGTATTACATCACATAGTTATCATTTTTGTGGTCACAGCGCATAATATACTATTCAGCCATTAAAAAAGAATGAAATCCTGCCATTTGTGACAACAAGCATGAAACTGGGGAACATTATAGTAAATGAAATGAGCCAGACTCAGAAAGATAAATACCATGTGATCTCATTCATATGTGGAATCTAAAAAAGATGACATATGTTTTAGTAATATAAAAATGTATTTAACTACTTTAATGAATTTTAAGAAGACAAACTATGATCATCTTAACAGGTGCTAGAAAGCATTTGATAAACTTCAACACTCATTCGTGATAAAATAAAATCTTACCAAAGTAGGAATACAATTTAATTAAAGCACAATATAATTACA
>NW_007814831.1:0-922 GCF_000696425.1 Galeopterus variegatus | reverse complement strand
TGTGATTCTTTTTTCCTGTGGGATGTGCAAGTGGCAAGATAGTTTATTCCCTTGTGGCCTGGTAGCAGGTCCTGAATATTTCTGAATACATCACTTTTATTGCCTTTTATATTGAATTACAGTGAAGCAGGTCCTGAATATTTCTGAATACATCACTTTTATTGCCTTTTATATTGAATTACTGTGAAAGAAAAAATACTTTTGTGAGAATTCAAAATCAAAATACTTCAGGAGCTTTTAGAATCTACATTTAGGACATAAGAAAAGCTTAAGAAAACAAATAATTCTGCTAAGGGATACCAGATACCACTCCCACTGAGAGAAGTCTCCTTCACAGGGAAGGGACACATTATCGAATATTTAAGCTGACTTTCTGGGAAAAACTGCAAGTGTTCCATTTGGGGTTCAGGTACTCCAAGCCCTGTCCCTACTGCTTTAGAATTCACCCTATAATGAACAAAATTTGCCCCGGGTGTGTTGGCCTATAACATTTCAGGATGGCATGCTCCTTCTGGGACTGGGTTTAAGACGTTTCCTAATGGTTATATTTCACCAGAAATCTCACCTCTCCGTGGTCCATCAATCATAAGGATTCTTGTTCAATATATATCATTTCTTGGTTTTGGGGTAAATTTAGTAGATTTCCTCTTCTTTCCATGCAATCGAGAATTTCACAAACCAAGATGAGTTATTTTAAGCACTTCAATTCCCAGCTTGTCATTTTTTACTCAGGTGAGAGGAAGCTGTCTATGTCATTTTTTACTCAGATGAGAGGAAGCTGTCTGTAAGTCAAGCATCTTAGCATGATGTGAAAGCCTCTTCATGATCTGATCTCTGACTCCTCATCCAGCCTCATCTCTCAACCTCCCCAAACTCATACCCCATCCTTTAGCCATAGCAAGTCTCTTGTGGTTCTTGGTAA
>NW_007814830.1:0-922 GCF_000696425.1 Galeopterus variegatus | reverse complement strand
CAGGCATGGCTCCTTCCCTCCAGAAGTTTATATTTCAGAGACAATGTGGTAAATAAAAGATGGAAGGCTTGAATGGCCACATATTACTCTGAAGACAACTATTCATTTTTTAAGGTAATACTTAAATATACTAACTCATTTCATCTTCACATCGCCCTGTGAGTTAGGTACTATTGTTCTCCACATTTATGCATGAGGAAACTAGCAGACAAAAACCAAACAACCCCAAAGTCAAATGTTGGTAAAAATGGAAGTCACCTGAGGAGAGGTGTTAGGCTGACCCATCTCTCTGGTAAACCTGCAGGAGAATGGCCAGGCTAAAGCCGTCTCAAGGGCTCAGGTTTACTGAGGGGTTTTTAAAGGGCTGGATAAGGGAATGGAACATGGGCAATGAAAAGCAGGGGGCACATGAGCAGTGAAGGCTTCATGCAAGTTCTCAGCTACATGGTCTCGCCAAGACTCTGTCTGGTTTCTGCTCTTGTCCTTGCTATCTCATGGTCCTGCTGGAGGGGCGGAATCAGCATAGCTTTACTGATGTCTTCCTTGACTTCTCAGTGTCTGGATAGCACATGCAAGTCTGCAGCTCCAGGCTGGCTGGAAAACAACTTTACATTCATGAAAATAATGTCATCTTGCCTCATAACCAAGGTTCAAAATATCAAATAACCATGGGAAATGAGGGAACTCAGAGATATGCATCCCAAGAAAAAACTGTGTCTTTTTAATATTTGCCTACAGCCCATGTTATTTTAGGTCCCAACATGACTTCAGTCCTGCTCCCTCCAACACTTTGCCTGCATATAATCTTCTATAATATAATTTGATAGTAATATTTTTTAATCAAAAAGTTTTATTGAACACATCCTATGTCTTAGGCACTATACTAGGAAATAGAGATTTATAATGGAAAAACAATCAATGA
>NW_007814829.1:0-922 GCF_000696425.1 Galeopterus variegatus | reverse complement strand
GGGGTGGGGAAGGGCTCTGGCTGCGGATGCGCGCGGGGTGGAAACGGGCTGAACCCTTGACGTGGGCAGTGTCTGGACAACGAAGGGTTTGGCTGCAGAATCAGCAGGCAGGGTGCTCGGGAGACAAGGAGGTCCCAAGTTAAGCAGCAGGAAACATTTGATGACACTGATGGCTTTCTATGAAATGACCACAGTAAAGGAACAGAATAAATACTAGCAAATACACCTTCAGAAACCTTTTCTAAAACAGAACGATTTGAAACTATGTATTGAAAGAACACACCATGTATTTGAGAAAATTGACCCAGAATAACCAACCTCAAGACATGTTCTAGTAAAATTACCAATGTTAAAAAAAGAAAAGAAAAGAAAAATCCTTAGGGAATCCAGGTGAAAAGAGCAAGGGACTTCTAAGAAAATGAAAATTAGATTGTCTTCAGACTTTTCAGCAGCAACTCTTCCTTCCAGAAGAGAAAGGAGAAACATATTTAAAAACACTCAAGAAAGAATTTGAGAACTGCTGTGGTTGACTGACCTGTGTCCCCCAGAGCCCATATAGTTGGAAGCCTGACCCCCACTGTGACTGTTAAGAGGGTGGGAAATCCTATTATGGTAATTAAAGTGGGGCCTCGAAGAGGTGATTAGATTCATAGGGCCGTGCTGCAGTGAATGGATTAAAACTGGTGGTCGGGGTGTGGTTCTGGGGCTTTAAAAGAAGAGCCCATGAGAGGTAAGTCTCTGCTCCACCATTTTTTGCCATGTGAGACCCCTGGGTCACTGTCACCACCACCAAGACCCTCAACAGATGTGGTCCCTGGATTTGGACTTCCCAGCCTCTGAAACTGTAAGCAATACATTTTTTTTTGTTATAAATCTCCAGTTCCAGGTCTTTTGCTATAAGCAACAGAAATGGACTAATACA
>NW_007814828.1:0-922 GCF_000696425.1 Galeopterus variegatus | reverse complement strand
CCCAGTCAGCCACACCCATCGCTGCATTCCCAGTGTCTGGCACAGTGCCTGGCATGGAGTAGGCACCTGATAAATAACTCCAGTGAACAAATAATAATATTAGCTACCAGCTTTTGCCACATTATTATATATGCTGTATGCTAAATTATTGCATATATATAAAAAGTTAATTTTTATAATAATCCAATGAAGTAAGATCTCTTTTAAAAAAATATTTACAAAAGAGAACACTTCTAGAGAGATCAGAGATCTTTGCAAAGATCACAGCTGATAAAGTGGTGAAGATTAGATGTGAACGCAAATCTCCAGACTTTAGAAACTGGGAATTATTCATTACATTATGATGTTGTTTGAAGGGAAGAGGGAATGAGTTTGCTTTTGGAAATGCTGATTTTTTTTTTTCAGAGTAGAAAGTATCATTGTTTGTTTTTGTGTTTTAAGAATTGGGAGGTTTGTAATATGTTTCTAGATTAAGCAGAAAGAGCCAAAGCAATAGAAATCACTGGATACACTAAAGATGCATGAGGAAGAAGAAGTAGTTCCTAAAACAATACTGCAATGGTGGTAGTTCAATGTGTGACCCATGTCGATTAGCTAATAGGGAATATCTTTTATATGGTCAAATATCATGCTAGTTAATGGAAATGCAAATATGAGGGTACTTCAAAACGTTCATGGAAAGATTTGGTTATTTTTTAATTCCATTTTTCCATGAACCTTTTGTAGTACCCTCATGTAACTATGATGCAGAAAAATTTCTAGTGAAAATGAAGAAAGATGACATCAGTCACATCATTTGGCCTTTGTCTTAAAAAGAAGATGTGTGGTCCTTTGCAGAGAGAGCAGGGAATGAGAAAGAGATTGTGGATGAAAGGAGTCAACTATTTAGAGCAGCCTGTGTGTCTTAGGGTGGATTTACTGA
>NW_007814827.1:0-922 GCF_000696425.1 Galeopterus variegatus | reverse complement strand
ACAACATACAGCCCATTCTATCCACAACTGTCAGCTCCATTTTAGGGAGATAACAGTTATGACACATCGAGGCTAGCCAAGGAGCAGCTGGATGTTCAATATACTTTGTTACTGGCCACATGACTCAGTTCAAAAAAGGTCAGACTTCATCTCTATATTTTCCAGAAATTTAATGGCATTCTCTCCTCAGCTAATGTCACATTTCTAAGCTTGCCTTATGCTTTGCAAACTATCTAAGGTTGACTTCATTGCAAATTTCTGGCCTAAAATAAAAGCAAATCAGAGAAGATAGTTGCCCAATTTTTTTTTCGCCCCACACTAGAATGCTGGGGTAGAAGAGTTTGAAAGACCATTGCTGATCTCCACTCTAATTCAGGAATGACTTTTATTTATTTATTTTTTTCCTTTTTGTCTTTTTTCGTGACTGGTAATGGGATCGCAACCCTTGGTGTCGCGCCCGCACCACTCTCAGCCAGTGAGCGGACTGGTCTCTATATGGGATCCAAACCCTCGGTGGGAGCGCCGCCGTGCTCCCAAGTGCCGCACTCCACCGAGTGCGCCACTGGGCCGGCCCCAGGAATGACTTTTATGTTGGTTACTTTGAAAAGATTGTCCCCACCTCTCTACTGAAGGAGAAAAATGTCTACCATCTTAGTTTAATTAAACTTTTATTGAAAAGGCTATCCTTCTTCTATTGCATTGCTTTTGTACTTTTGTCAAAAATCAGTTACTAGAATAGTCAAATTTATAGAGAAAGAAAGTAGAAGAGTGATTACTAGTGGCTAGGGGCAGGGAGGAATTGGTATAGAGTCTCAGTATGGGATGATAAAAATGTTCTGGAGATAGATGGTTGTGATGGTAACACAACAATATGAATGTACTTAGTGCTACTGAACTGTACCCTAAAAAATGGTTAAAACAT
>NW_007814826.1:0-922 GCF_000696425.1 Galeopterus variegatus | reverse complement strand
TCTAAGCCTATTCTGATGGCAAAATATGCTAGAAAAAAGAGATTCTCTGTTAGGAAATTGTGTTCTGTGAAAAAAAGCCACACATTTGGCTGAAAAATTCTTTCCTAGTGCCTCAGAAGAATCAGTGGGTCACAGCATTCAAACACAAAGGGGGCTTTTAAAAGAGCTTAGGCATGTGACCCATGGATCCCCACAGGTATCTCACAGAAACCAAGAATAAAGATGAAATTACCCAAGAAAGATCTGTGAAAGAGCCTTGCAACAATGCAGTGAATCCCATGATATATATGAGAGACCCACAGAGTTTTTGAGAATCTGCTACTAGCAGTAACACTACGAGCATGGATTTAAAGGAATAGAGAGAGAGAAAAAATTTAAAAGGATTATAGACCCCCAATACTCTATAGGTCATAAGCAGACTGAAAAAACTACTCAGCTTCAAACATGTACTACCTTTTATTAAATAGGAAGGATGATTCTAAGGTTGGAGCCACAGACTCAGATGGAAAAGTCCTGATCCGTAAAAGATTATTTCCAGGCCTTGAAATCAAATGTAGTTTGATTAGCTGCATTTCAATGTTGCTTGGGACTGATGACTTCTTTTTGCCTTTCATTTTCTTATTTTTCAAGCATAAATTTCTATAATCTTTATTCTGTATCTGCCCAACTCTTGTAGTTTGAGAGCAAATAACTTATTTTTCTAGGTTTACAGCTCCACAGATGGAGAGAAATTTTGCCAAATGATAGATTATAATTACAGTCTCATTCATACCTGGTTTTACTGATTTAGTTAATGAGATTCAGAACATTTGAGTTAATGATATTTAGATGAGATTTTGAACTTTGAATCTACACACTTATGGGGTTGCTGGGATGAAGTGAATGTACTTTGAATGTGGAACAGACATGAATCTATGGGGAC
>NW_007814825.1:0-922 GCF_000696425.1 Galeopterus variegatus | reverse complement strand
TGGCAAGAGTTAAAAAAATCCAACAATATAAGTGTTGGGAAGAATGTTGAGAAATCAGAAACCTCATAAACAACTGGTGGTAATAAAATGCCAAAACTTTGGAGAACAATTTGGCTTTATCTATTAAGTTGATGATGAGCATTATCTCTGAACCCCCAAAATCTCTAGGCACAGACTCTAGAAAATCTTTTGCATATATTCACAGAGACAAGGATAAGAATGTTCCCTGCAGCATTATTTGTAACAGCAGAACACTGGAAGCAGTCTAAATGTCCCTCAATGAAGAATGCACAAATGCATGTGCTTCACACAAAGGCAGACCATGCTATAAGTAAAATGAGGCTTCTTTGATCACGGCTACATGGGTGAATGCACATGTAATGGTGAACAAACATATCGGGTTATATAGAGCAGGGGCTGGCAAACTGGCCTGCAGGACAAGTCCAGTGTGCCTTCTGGACTTGAACGGCCTGTGAATTTTTTTTTTTAACATTTTTAAATGTTTGGAAAATAATCAGAAGAATAGTATTTCACCACATGTGAAAATGATATGAAACTCAAATGTCAGGGTTCATGAATAAAATCCATTGGAACACAGCCACAGTCACTCATAAACCTTGACTAGTTTATGAATTTGTTTTATCTATGGGTGCTTTCTAAATTGAATATTTGTGACAGAGACTCTATGACCCAGAACACCTAAGATATTTATTATCTTGCCCTTTACAGAAAAGGTTTGCTGGCTCCTTATAGAACAAAACAGACAGTACATTTATTAATATATAATATTTGAAAACATGTAAAAAAAAAAGCTACACTTCTGTGGTTCACAAATTATGCGCTGAGGCGCTGAGAGGCATCGCAGCAAACAGAAGACTGGGATGTTTTAAGTTTTTTTTTTTTTTTTTTTTTTTTTTTTTTT
>NW_007814824.1:0-922 GCF_000696425.1 Galeopterus variegatus | reverse complement strand
CTATCTAGCAAAACTTATCAGACCAAGCTCATCGATCTAGGTAAACTCATCAGACCCAGACTATCGATCTAAGTAAACTCATCATACCAAGCTCATTGATCGAAGTAAACTCATCAGACCGAGGTCATCGATCTAAGTAAACTCATCACACCAAGCTCATTGATCGAAGTAAACTCATCAAAGAAAGCTAATTGATCTAAGTAAACTCTACAGGCCAAGCTCATCGATCAAAGTAAACTCATCAGAACAAGCTCATAGATCTTAGTAAACTCATCAGACCCAACTATTCGATCAAATAACTCTCATCGGACAGAGCTAAGTGAACTAAGTTAACTCATTTGACAAAGCCAATCGATCTACGTAAACTCATCATAGCAACTAATCCATCAAAGTAAACTCATCAGACCAAGCTCATCAATCTTAGTAAACTCATCAGACCAAGCCCATTGATCTAAGTAAACTCATCAAAGCAAGCTAATCGATCAAAGTAAACTCATCAGACCCAGCCCATCAATCTAACTAAACTCATCACACCAAGCTCATTGATCTAAGAAAACTCATCACACGGAGCTCGTCGATCTAAGTAAACTAATCAGACAAAGCTCATCGATCTAAGTAAACTCATCACACCAAGCTCATCAATCTATGTAAACTCATCAGACCGAGCACATCGATCTAAGTAAACGCTTCATACAAAGCACATCGATCTAAGGAAACTCAACTAACTGAGCACTTCAATCTTAGTAAACTCATCAGTCCAAGCTCATCGAACTAAGTAAACTCATCAGAGCAAGCTAATCGATCTAAGTAAACTCATCAGACCGAGCTTATCTATCTAACTAAACTCAAAAGAGCAAGCTAATCGATCTCCTTAAACTCATCAGACCGAGCTCATCGATATATGTAAACTCAACAGAGCAAG
>NW_007814823.1:0-922 GCF_000696425.1 Galeopterus variegatus | reverse complement strand
AGACCCCAAAGGAGGCACTCCCTAAAACATGGCGCTTTTCTCTTCCGGGTCCTAACAATCTATCATAAATCATTACCCGCCCCCGGCCAATCAACTACCACCCCGTGTACTAACCACCGTCTCCCGGAACCCGGCTCTATATAAATGTATGCTTCTCCCCCGAATAAAGCGGAACTTCTCCGGTGAACTGTCAGCTCGGGTCCTGTCATCCTTTCAGAAGTGACAAAGACAAAGATGCTAGAGGAATTTGAAGCCTCTGGAACTTACAGCTACAACAAATATAAACAGAGCCCAACTCCTACCAAGATTAACATAATCCGTCACAGCAAAGTTTTATTTATCTCAGTTCCTATTACTCAATGCAACCTGTATGGCTTTCAATACCAACAAAAAACTACAGGGCATGCCAAAAGACAATTAAAAACACAGTATAAAGAGACAATGCCATCATCAGAATCAGACACAGATATGACACAGATATTGGAAGACAGGCAATTAAAAATAACAGTGCTTAATATATCAAAGATTCTAATAGAAAAAGTAGACAGCATGCAAGAAGAAATTGCTAATGTATGTGTTGGGGTCCAGAAACAATACCCAAAGTGAAGATCTCAGAAGCAGCCTCAAAAGCAAAGTTTTCCTCTGACCTTCTCCTGCCCTCCTATCTCTCAGTTTCATTCTCCCCGAGGCAAGCCATAGCAACAAGAATCCCTCTTCCCCAAGGCAGGTAATAGATAGACTCTAATCTTCCCCCTCTGCCTCTCTGTCTTAGAGCTGGCAATAAAGAAATTCTCTGACCTACCTTGTCTGATTGTAGGTCATAAGGCCCCCATTCCAGAAAAGGTCCTGCTGGAGGAATGAAATGCTACACAGAAAGTCCAAGAACAGTCTGAACAGATAGGCCTTGCTGGTGTTCTCCTCT
>NW_007814822.1:0-922 GCF_000696425.1 Galeopterus variegatus | reverse complement strand
AGTAGATGTGCTGCTCCTTACAGTAAGCTGAATCTCTGGATTCTCCGTGAGAAAGTCTTTTTCCTCAAAGACCAATTATTAGAACTTAGTCTCCAAAGCTCCCTGAAATCCCTTTGAAAGACTCCACAGGTGTCAGTTATACAGTATATAAAACAGAGAAGTGTGGCGCACTCTCCAGGGTGGAGCCGAGGACGCGCACACTTTTACACCCTTGCGCTTGGTTCCTTGTCTGTCACGTAGGAGGCACCGAGTCAATGCTGAACTTAGGTTCAACAGTAGCCGACACTGTTTACGACGCAATCTTCATGTATAATTCATTTAAATCAACGAGAGCCGTCACCATCTGAAATCCTGGTATCAAGGGCAACTAGACCACAGGGGAGACAAAAAAAGCGGTGTGTGTGTGTGTGCGTGTGTGTGTGTGTGCATGTGTGCGTGTGTGTGTGCGCGTGTCTGTGTGTGTGCATGTCTGTGTGTGTGCATGCGTGTGCGTGTCTGTGTGTGTGCATGAGTGTGTGTGTCTGTGTGTGTGCATGTGTGTGCGTGTCTGTGTGCGTGTCTGTGCGTGTCTGTGTGTGTGCGCTTGCGTGTCTCTGTGTGTGTGCGTGTGTCTGTGTGTGCGTGCGTGTGTGAGCGAGTGTGTGCATATCTGTGCGTGGGTGTGTGTGCACGCGCGCGTCTGTGTGTGTCCATGTGTGTGCATGCGTGTGCGTGTCTGTGTGTGTGCGTGTCTGTGCATGTGTGTGCATGTCTGTGTTCACGTGTGTATGCGTGTCTGTGTGTGTGCGTGTCTGTGCATGTGTGTGCGTGCGTGTGTGCGTGTGTGCGATTTCCACTGTATATGCCTCCTGGTTGAGAAATCAAATAAATTCCTAGTATCCTAGAAACTTACATAAAGTTTCGGCTACTGTGTTCTGATAGC
>NW_007814821.1:0-922 GCF_000696425.1 Galeopterus variegatus | reverse complement strand
GTTGAACCCCAGGCATCCTGTCAATTGCCTAAACCACCTCAACACTTTGGGGCCCGCAGCTGTTCTGTCAGTTTCATCTTCCTGAAGAAAGCTCTCCTGTACCTTCTAACTCTCTCTCCTCTGAGCCTGCAGCCCTCCGCACCTGGATGTACCTGTTGTTCTGGAAGTCTCCTTCATTTCTCCCGCTTCCCCCCATGCCTCCCAAACCTGCTTCCTGAGGTTTCTTCTACTCCCTCTTTTGGGGGGCAAATACCTTCAGTAGCTTCCTGAGAAGGCGTGCATGGGAAATAAATTTTTGGAAACCTGGTATGTCTGAAATGTTTTTGTTTCTCCCCTTACGCTTGATTGGTAGCTTGGTTGGGTATACAATTCTAGGGTGAAAATAATTTCCTTTCAGGAATTTGAAGGCATTTGTCTATGGCCTTCCTGCTTCCACTGTTGCAATTGAGAAGTCCGAAGTCATTCTGGTTCATCATTTTTGTATATGACCCATTTTTCTTTTTCTTTTTGGAAGTTTGTAGGATTTTCTCTTTGCTTCCAGTGTTCTGAAATTTCAGTATCATGTGTCTTAATGTGGGGTTATTTTAATTCATTGTGCCAGGCCCTTTCAATCTGGATATCCATTAAATTTTTATAATACTTAAAAAGAAAACTTTATTATAGATTAACTTTACTATTGATTGAAAAAACAAATGTTAATTCGCCATATTAAGAACTAAACAGGAAAAAAATATGGTCATCTCAATAGATGCAGAAAAAGCCTTTGAAAAAATTCAGCTCTGTCATTGTAAAAACTCTCAGCAAACTAGGAATAGAAGGAAACTTTCTCAATCCAATAAAGCATGGCTACAAACAATCTGAAACTGAAATCATAAATACTGGGGAAAATCTGAGTGCTTTCTGCCTAAGATCAGGAAAAAAA
>NW_007814820.1:0-922 GCF_000696425.1 Galeopterus variegatus | reverse complement strand
GGAAGTGGAGGCCAGGACTGAGGGCAGAAGGGTGGTCGGAAGAGTCGGGTGAGCCCACAGTTGGAGGGAAGTGGGAAGAGGCTTCGCAGCCAGCAGCAGGGCATTAGTCTGAGATGGGAGTGCCGTCTGCTGGTGAGGAGAAGGAGCCGAGCGGGGGCCAGTGCTGCCGTGGCCTCAGCAGCGAGGGGGTCTGGGCCTGGACGTGGGGGAACGGGGGGCTGGAGGAAGCCAGTTTGCGGCGCCAATGCTTGTTTATTCACGGGCTGAGTCGAGGCTGTGGTGGTGGTTTTCTCACATTGAGTTATTGTTCGAGAAGTAAGTTACTGGAAACAATCGGACACTTCGACCTTGCACGTGGCTCATTTTAACGTGAGTATGTAGAAGGGGGAAATGTTATCTGTGACATGTTCTTAATCCAGCGAGCGCAGCTTTAGCTGTTCACGGTGGTGACGTGCGCTACTCAGGACTGTCCAGGGTAGAGTCTGTCACCAGAGCCCCACCTGTCCTTGAGCTGGAACAGGTGTCCTTCCCCTTCCTCCATGCGTCTTGCCTAGCTTGACCTGCCTTCCGCGAGTGTCGGTTAGTTTCCTGTCTGGACTTGCTGCTTACGTGACAGGTGTGTCTCTTAAGCCCTCCTTGTGGTTCTTCACAGATCATAGGGTGCCGAGTGACGAGAGAGCCCCCAAACTCCACCGAGCGATACATGCGTTGGATCAACCAGCTGGAGTCCGATCAGCTTCTGACCCAGGTACCTCCCGTTGGCCGTGCTTGTCTTTGTCACACGTTTGCCTGTGGCCTTTGTGCTCGGACGTCGCCCACCGGACACTGTAGATTGACAGTAAGCAGTGGGACGCTGAGGCAGAACACACCACCAGCCCTGTCTTGGCCTAACAGTCCAGACCAATTCGAGTTCTGACCCAGG
>NW_007814819.1:0-922 GCF_000696425.1 Galeopterus variegatus | reverse complement strand
TTTCTTTTCCCCCCCCCCCCCCCTTCATTCTACTCTAGTTCAGATCTCTGTGGACATGTACAAATGGCATTTGCTAATTGAATTTTCAACCGGCTTGATAGCTCACGTTGGGGCATTCACCTACATTTTTATTCTCTGTTCATTCAAATTGTGGCTGCCAGACAAATAAATAAGGATCATTTAGATATGCCTTGAAACATTTCAAGGAGAAAATAATTGCATGATATACCAGTGTTGAGTAAGATGATTGTATTAGTCTGTCTCGTTACTTATAACAAAATACTTGGAACTGGGTACTTTGTAAGAAAATTAAATTCATTGCTTACAATTTCAGACTCTGGAAAGTCCAAAGTCCAGGGAACTCATCCGGTGAGGATCTTCTTTGGTAGTGGCTTTACAGCAACACAGGGACCTCACATGGCAGAGAATGGCAGGCAGAGAGAGACTCTCACGTGTTCTCCTTTGAAAGCCCTCAGGACCACACCCATGACCAACATTATTAATCCATTCATTAGGGCATGGTTCTCAGAGTCTAATCACCTCTTCAAGGCCCTACCTTTCGATTACCACAATACTATTTCCCATCCTCTTAGCATGTGGGGACTCAAGGGCGGCAGGCCCCGAACCTCCCAGTAGCCCCTTTTATCCCCCCGCCATGGGATGAGCAAGAGAGGGAACCAGCAGGATCACTCCTGCCACCCTAGTGGCCAGGAGAGTCCGGGAGGAAGGTGAGTCTGCCACCCGCCTATTCAGCCCCACAGAGAGACACTCAGATGCGGCAGGGGTTCCGTCAAGCAGTTCATTTATTTCCACAGAAGCACCTGCTTTTATAAGCATATGGTAAGGGGATTTCCTAACTTTAACCTATCATCTTAAAGGTCATGTGAGCATGCATCTTGCTCTAATGCTTTGCTATTGCAAT
>NW_007814818.1:0-922 GCF_000696425.1 Galeopterus variegatus | reverse complement strand
GATAGATATCCCAATTTTGCTGATAGTTTGTTCTAACAGTGCTGATGAAAAAGAGGTACACGGGTCACCGTTTCATCTTGATTTCCTCTGACACCTACTAATGCTTGTTCTCTCCTTCACTTGCCCCTGAGAAATGGAGACCAGAAAGCAGAAACCGGAATCAGATCCCAGTGAGCTGACCTGACTATCAAAGCCTATAAACCCCAAAGAAAGTCAGAGAAGCCCTCAACAGACAAGTACTGGAGGGAATTATTCCTGGGAGTTCCCTCCGAAAGACTAATCCACCATTATACATCAAATAGTGTGCTACCTCCCTTCTTAAATCTGAGATAGCCCCAATCGATCCCCTCAACTTATTGCTGAATGTGGAAAAGAAGACAGGAAAACCTCTGTGTGCCCGCGTTAGAAAACAAGTGAGAAGGATTCAGAGGACAGTGAAAGCCAATGGTCTCAGACTGAACTTGAACCAAGGAACCTCCTAACGGAGACTCATAAGCCTGATGAAGGTGTTCCCCAGAGGTTCAGAAAGTACCTGTATGCACCAGAAAAAAAAAATCTCACTTGATTTTATCACCATGGGCAGTTAGAATAATAAGTAGGAGGCTAAAAATGCCCTCCAAAAGATGTATATCTACATCAAACTCCTGGAACCTGGAACCTGCAATGCTATCGTATATGGCAAAAGATGTGACTAAGTTGCAGGCCTTTTGTTGTTGTTGTTAAAACCACAGTCTATTTCTCACAATTTTGGAGGCTGCGAAGTCCAAGGAAATCACAGAACCTGGGAGGAGACACTAGCCTGGATTACCCAGGAGAACCCTAAATGCAATCACCTGTATTCCTCCGAGAGAGGCAGAGGGGATTTTGAGAGAGACAGAGAAGGCAATGTGAAGAGGGGCACAGAGAGAGAGGTGGCCATGCG
>NW_007814817.1:0-922 GCF_000696425.1 Galeopterus variegatus | reverse complement strand
CCTGGTTCTAAATGATTAAGATGCCACTATTAGAAATCCCATTTCAATCTCCAGTAAAGAAAATCATTTGTGAAAATTGCATCTTATACTTTGAGATCATTTTTTCTGGATGAAAGTCCACACTATTGGCACTTTGGCAGGACGGGAAACATTTTTCTCTGCCAATAAGATGCAAAAGCTCCTTGAAAGTGTATTTTAGCTCTTGAAATTTGAGAGACAATAATACAAAAATAAGAAGGAATGATATTTTAACTTTCAGTCAGGATGTTGCAGGGAAAGTGGACACAGAGCATCAGGATCAATTTCAAATTTGCTATTATCTAAATTTTGAAATTTAGCTATCAGCTTTATACCGTGTGCATTCAGAGCAGAATTGTAGGCTGTCATGTCAGGCTATTTCTCTGCAGTCATGTTTGGGGAACAGAATTTGATGGTATATCTAAATCCAAGTAATAATCACTTAAAGTACATGATAGTCTGTTCCTTTCATTTGCATGTGCTCTACAAAGTGGTCTTCAAAATGCTCAAGGAAAATGTGTATTATGAAAATGCATGTTATGAAAAGCATGTATTTAAAAAAATTTTTGCATGAAAATAAACTTGTACTAACTTATAACATGTCTGAACAGGATCTAGTTTGAGGCACTAAGAAGGATAAGACATCAGTTTGAAAAGAGCCCTTATCAGAGTAGTGTGAATTCTGCTAAAATTGAAGCAAGAACAAACATCAATTAAGGTAAAGCTTGGGTGGAAGAATGGTGAAATCATTTATGTTTTATGAAAAGTTTGTGGGGACAATGCCCCAAAGAAATCAGCTGTTTACAAAGAATAACTCATTTTAAGAAGGGACAAGATGATGTGGAAGATGAAGCCCACAGCTGCAGACTATCTACATCAATTTGCAAGGGGAAAAATTAATCTC
>NW_007814816.1:0-922 GCF_000696425.1 Galeopterus variegatus | reverse complement strand
AAATGGTTTACGTACTATATACCTGTCCTTTTCATCAAGTAACTGATACAGCACTCAATTTCCAAGGAAAAAAGAATTAACAGTGTAATAAAATGGGCAATAAAGTAAAAATACTATTTATATATTCACACATTGAATATTAATATCACCAAGATAATAATATTTAGATTTTTTTTCTGTGTGGGTTTGAGTCCTATTTTTATACTGAGAGAATTAGACATAGGAGAAAACAGAAAGACTGAGAAAAAAATAATTAGTAGGTTATGTGCAGGTTTATGTCTAGCTTTTTAAACTTCATAACACCTAAGGAGCATTTTAGCATTTTGTAAATACATCATTTATCATTTATTTTCATTTTTCCTTGAATACTGAGAAATTGCTTTCCTACAACAAATTAAAATATGATATGTTTGTATTTTATAAACAAAATGATTTGCACTAGAATTTGAAAAAAAATAAATTGCAAAAAAAATTGTATAGTAAAGAACTTTTATTTGGTAAAAAGAGAATTAGGTTTTCATAAGGAAATATCCTTCCTAGAACTTAATAGAGATTCCTCAGCTGGGGAGTAATTAGAAAAAAAACAAATAGTTGAGGAAGGAAGACCAAATTAGCAATGAAATACAGAAAGAGAATATTATTAAAAATTTATATATTCTTATGAAGCATGTTTCCCTATAAGAACAACCAAGGTTGCAGTGAGGATGATCCTGAAGACTAGAGGAGCAAGCACAGCTTTGAAGGTATTGGTTTTCTAGAGATGATGATAAAGAAATAAGAATTTTGGCAGTGTGTATAAAAAGAGAAGTTGGTTCTTTATAGCCAGAAAATTAGCATTAAACACAGAGTCGCCAAACTATGCCAGTAAAAAAAAAAAAAAAAAAAAAAAAAAAAAAAAAAAAAAAAAAAAAAAAAAAAAAAA
>NW_007814815.1:0-922 GCF_000696425.1 Galeopterus variegatus | reverse complement strand
AAAATTTTTATTTTGAAAGGGTGTTCAATCTTGTCAAATGCTTTTTCTGTAGCAATTGACATGATCATATGTTTTTGTCCATCATTCTGTTAATGAAGTGTATTACATTGAATTTCCTATGTTGAACCATCCTTGCATTTCATGAATAAATCTAACTTGGTCATGGTATATGATTGTTTTAATATGCTTTAATTTAGTTTCTAGCATTTACTGGGTTACTATATTTGTCTATGTATTTAGCTTTATTGAAGAATTTTATATTTTTCTTTGGCTTCATGTTGCTGTCTAGTGTCTTTCCTTTCAACTTGAAGATCTTTCTTTACCATTTCTTGTAGAGCATGTGTAGTGGCAATGAACAGCTTCATATTTTTTTATCTGAGAAAGTCTTAAATTTTTCTCTATTTTTTAAGGACAGTTTTTTTAGATACAGTATTCTTGGTTGACAGTTTTTTTCTTTCAACACTTTGAATATATCATCCCAATCCCTCTGGCCTGCAAAGTTTCTGTTGAGAAATTCACTGATAATCTTGTGGAAGTTCCCTTGTACATGATGAGTCATTTTTCTCTTGCTCCCTCAAGATTCTTTGTCTTTCACTTTAGATAGTTTTATCATAGTGTGTCTTGCTGTCATTCTCTTTAGACTTATCCTAGTTGGAGTTCATTGAGATTTTGAATTTTTATGCCCATTTCTTTAATCAGACTTGGGAGGTTTTTTAGCCATTATTTCTTCAGATAAGCTTTCTGCTCACTGCTCATTTTGGTATTCCCAAAATGCATACATTCCCAATACATATGTCTGCTTGATAATGCCCCACAAATCCCTTGAGCTCTCTTTACTTTTCTTCATTCATTTTTCTTTTTGTTTCTCTGACTTGTTTTCAAATAACCTGCCTTTAAGTTCACTTATTCTTTGTTCTGCCTG
>NW_007814814.1:0-922 GCF_000696425.1 Galeopterus variegatus | reverse complement strand
AAAATGCAGGCACTTGCTCTCCTCCTAATTTCTGCTTAGTAAGTCTGGAATGGGGCCTGAGTGTCTGCATTTGTAACATGTACCCTGATGCAAGTTGATTGACAACCACATTTTGAAAAGCAGTTTAAGCATGATTTTTTGTTTTGTGTGTGAAAAGATGTTTCTTTTGTGAGTGAAAAGGTGACTAGGTATTGCCTATTTAGAAAATATGGTCATGCCTGAAAATATGCAATTTATCTAGCATGATTATATAGAGATACCAAACCCATGCAGGAAAATATAAATAAACTATAAATAAATACTAATTTCCCGATTTATATTTATATTGAAATATAAATTCAGACTAAGAAGAAAATAACCCCAGTAAACCCGATAAAATCCTTTAAAATGAAGAGGAAAATAAAGATTATCTGATGTTTATCAATCATTAATATTTGCCCAGTAAATGGAATATGATTGGGAATTTAAGAGAACTAATGTGATGGACTTATTTTAGAGATAATCTTCATTTTTCATTTTCTTGAAAGTGATTAACAGAAAATACTACTGGTGTTAATTAAAGTTGAAGTAATTTGAAAGATACAAAATGGGAAGAATGCATAATATAAGTTAATCTTAATGATTAAGGATAATTTAACATGCTGCTACTAATTGTGATGTTTATCATGCCTGGTTGAACATAGGGAATTTTTCTGCATGTTTCTCACTTGTCTTGAAATATCTTAATCCTCTTCTTTAAAAAACAGTGAGCATTTCTAGCTAAATTTATAAGAATAGAGCAGAGTGGTTTGATAATCATACCAGCTTCTGCTTTTGCTCAAATGCCAGCACAGTCTATGAAGGAGCCCAGTAAAAATGACTGATATATTTGGTTCTTTGCTGATTAATTCCCCAGGACACCCTGCATTTTTCCAGAGTGGGA
>NW_007814813.1:0-922 GCF_000696425.1 Galeopterus variegatus | reverse complement strand
GTCCAACTGTCATGAAAAGCAAAGGTTAGGCCTCAGGATCCTCCTATCAGATATTACAGAATTAAAGTCTTCCTAGCCTGTGTTTCAAAAGAAACAACTAACATTTCTTTTTCAATATTTATTTTTGCCTTTCTAGTCTCATATATGCGTGTCTATTTGGTGGAAGCAAGTCTCGTATGGAATACCAAATGCAATGGAATCTAAGGAATCTAGTCTTCAGCTGTTCTGCCTCTGCTTTAAAGGAAGGAATGCTACAAGGGAGACGAATGGAGTTGAATGCATCGATCTACAATATTTTCTGCAATCTCTGTGGCTGAAGAGAGTGTAATGCAATCAAAATATGGAAAGAAAGCCAGTGTAGCTGACATACAGTGAAGGGGAGTATATACTCTATAGGCATCATCTCAATTGCTTCTCACCACAATCCTCTAAATCAGGCAATAGCAGTAGACGTGCTTTACAAATGTTGAACTAAGTCACGCCAAATGAAATGTTGAACTAAGTCACGCCAAATATCACAAGACTGTTATGTCTTAGCCTTTAGATTTAAACCCATCTATTTGACTCCAGAACTGAATACCTAAAAATGAATGTATATTCTTTTATCATTATTATCAAATATTTAGCAACACAAATATTTAGCAATTGCTTCCTTATTATATAGAATATTTAGACAAAAATGGAATCTCGGAATCTTAATAACTTTTTAAAAAACTCTCATAATGTTAAAATTTATTTTTCAGACTCTTAGTTGTCCTTATTTTGGTATCTAAGATTTTAAATACCTTTCATTGCCCGTTTGTAAAGGCCTGAGTAGTCCCACGTGATTCCGGAAAATGAGCTGTCAGTGTTAGTTTGTGTGAAACAAGCCAAAAGTATCCTGTTGTTCTAAACACAGCCATGCAGAATTTACTGGATAATC
>NW_007814812.1:0-922 GCF_000696425.1 Galeopterus variegatus | reverse complement strand
GGGAACCTCGTACCTAGTAAATGCTTATGCAGAAACCCCAAAAGCAGAATCAGCGCAAGCAGGACTTGACTCGTGTGCATCTGAGTGTACGTGTGTACATGTAAGTTTGCTGGTATTACTGGAGGGGAGGGTCTGGGGTAGTTCGGGTCACTGAACTTTTGACCCTGTCCCTTATCAGGTTCTTGATGCCCCTGCAGGAAAGAAATCAAGAGCAGAGTCAGAGTAGCAAGTGAAAGAAAGTTTAAAAGAAAGAATCAGGAATATACTCCTCACAGGCGAAGTGCGGCAGGCTCCAGAGTGAGCTGCTGCCTCATTTTGCTTTGGCTTCCAGCTGTTATAGGCGGCCACCTACACAGATTCATGCTGTCTATGAATATTCAAGTAAGAGGGTGGTTCCCCGTCATGGAACTCGTATGTCACTCCTAGTCTGTGCATGCTGGACCATGGACTTTGATCAAGTTTCCTCCTGTGGTCTCAATCTCCCTGTGCTGTGCTGAAAATAGGTGCAACACACAACAGTAATGCTCTTCTGGCTCAAGGCCCGGGGAGGAGCCTGAACTCCAGGGGTGTGGCTTGAGACCCAGCCTCAGGGACACTGAGCACCTCCTACCCCCTCCCCCTCAGAGATCCCATTGCCTTGATCTTAAGGGTTGATGAGAGATGAAGGTCTGTCTTCCATAGCTTCTTCAGGCTGGTCTGCTGCACTGGAAGCCCTGCCTATCTGAGAATGGAAATCTCTAGAAACCTGATCTAGGGGCCCCAGCTCAGCCTCAGGTGGTCGTGTGGGAATAGGAGGGAAGCCACGTAAGGTCATCATCGTCACGTGAAACTGCTGGAGTTTGGAAGAGACAAACTTAACAAGCAAGTTGAATAAGCAAGAACCAAATAAAAGCATGAGCAGAACTATAACTAGGCATCCCAA
>NW_007814811.1:0-922 GCF_000696425.1 Galeopterus variegatus | reverse complement strand
GAGCGCCACCGCGCTCCCAAGCGGCGCACTGTAGCAGTGCGCCACCGGGCCGGCCCCCTAAGCCTGTCTTTAAATGCAGGGGTGATGACACCCAGGGCTACAGAGAGGCCACAGTGCCAGAGCCAGGATAGGGGAAGAAGGGGTGCTGAGCTGGGGGAGGGGTGTGTGTGCCAAGACCCCAACCCATACAGGGACTGATAATATTTTATATCTCCCCTGGAACCCTCCACGTATGGCTGGAGGATTCCCTGTGGAACACTGGTGTCACTCCCTGAAGCTGGTGGGTGGGGGAACCACGACCAGGAGTCAGACTGTCAAAGGGAAGGTGCAGACTCCGCTTCTGCATGGGTTTGAGCTGCTGGGGTGGGGGTGGGGGGAGCAGGAGCAGTGGCCTTTTGTGGAGCTTTAGACTTGCAAAGTGGACCCCAGCTGAGTTCAGGCTCAGACCCCTGCATGCTAGCAGTGACAGGGAGAAGATCCCAGGAGAGGCTCAGGAGAGTGGCAGCTGCAGGGGCCAGGCCGAGGCCGGGTTATGGAGAAGTCCCGGGTGAGGGGTGCACGCTGGCTGGAGGGTGCATGGCTCATGCCTCCAGCTCTGCCAGGCCTGGGCTGTGCCTGCCCCAGTGGTCCCTCGGTCATGCCGAGCTCTCCTTCTGTCTCCCATAGCAGCCTGGGCAGGGCCCTTTAGGATGTGAAGAAATGGGGAAGGTTGGGAGGAAGGCTTCCCCTAAACAAGGAAAGCATTATGGGATGTGAAACACATGAGCAGGGGTGAAGACTGCAGTGGGGGTGGGGCCCAGAGACTGGCCATATGGGGGAAGGGGGTGGGGCTTGAAGATGCCACAGCCTTGGAGGAGGGGCGGGGCCAGGTCTCCATGGTTAACCTGGAGCGTGGGCTGGAGGCCTGCAGGGCACTGGCAGT
>NW_007814810.1:0-922 GCF_000696425.1 Galeopterus variegatus | reverse complement strand
GCCCATGAAAGCAGAAGTACCTGTATCCTGAGTAATTCTGGGTCCCTCTGAAACATAGTAAATATAAAGTTTTGCCCTATCAGAGATGGTGGGCCAATTGAAGATAAAAAAGCGATGAGTAGATAAAACAAAACAAAAAGCACTAAGGAGATCCAGGGAGTGCTTCCACAGTAAAATAACACAGCACTAAGTGGAAGTATTAGGTTGCTCCTAGAGGTGTACCTGGTGGACATATCAAGTAAGAACAACGTAGAAAAGAAAAATCCAAACTGATAATTTTAAGAAATGATACAGGCATATGCAATGTACAGCAGGATGGAAATGTTTCCACTAAGCTGTTTAGGGGCATGTATCTGGACCTCCCTGATGCTTTTACATACCTCTCCTTAATGTCCTCAGTAAGGAAACCACCCATCACCAGACTTACAACGACGCAGGCTTAAATGCATTCTCCCTTTCTTCTTGCAAGGTGCTGCTTCTATTTTGCCCTTCTCAGCCTTGCTTTGTTTGGGCTCCACTCTGCCACTTCCTTCTTAATTTTCCACATTGTCTTCATTTGATGGATTAAGTGGCCTAATGTTGAAGCACGTAAAACAACTAAAAGAAGATCCCCCAGGATCACACTGGAACATTCGTAGCTTCATACACCACATATGGGGGGAGGGGAATGCAGCTGAGAGACTCCTGGCCCCCAATGTCATTTTCTAGAACAACACTTTCAGGCTATCTCTGTGACTAGTCAAGATAGTCCATTGGGTTGTAAGGAGATGGTTCAAGCCAAAATGATTTCTTGAATCCTTCTAAGGGAAAAACTCAAATTCTTAAGTGTTTGGCTAAATCTATTAAATGTTTTAGTAAAATGCACCCAGTGTAATTAAAAAAAAAAAAAAAAACAGAATCCTATTCCAACCCCTATGCTGCA
>NW_007814809.1:0-922 GCF_000696425.1 Galeopterus variegatus | reverse complement strand
AGGAAATATTGGTCCCATGAATTCAATGATGTAGAAAAAAAGAGACCAATTCCTTGAAATAAACATATTTCAAAAACTTACTATAGAAGAAATAATTAACCTAAGTACTCCTATAACTGTAAAATAAATCTTCAGTGAAAATTCATCCCTTCAAAATCTTCAGGCATGGATGGATTAAACATTGATTTCTATTAAACATTTAAGAAGTAAATCTTCAGTGAAAATTCATCCCTTCAAAATCTTCAGGCATGGATGGATTAAACATTGATTTCTATTAAACATTTAAGAAGAAAATAATACTACTTCTACATAATCTCTTCCAGAAAATTGAGAAAGTTTACATCTGAACACGATAGATGGGCCTATTTTTACTCTAATACCCAAAACTAGACAAAGACATTACAAAGGAAGAAAAGAACATAATAATATCCAGTATTCTCCATAAACGTAAATGCAAATGTCTTCAACAAAATTCGGGCAAATTTAACCTAGCAATGTATAAAAACAAAATCATCCAACCAAGTGAGGTTTATCCCTGAAAAACAGGCTAATTCAACACTCAAGAAACAATCAATGTGATTCATAATATTTAGAGATTTAAGGAGATAAAGCATGATAATCTCAAAATATGCAGAAAAACCATTTGGCAAAATCCTAACTATTCATGATAAAAACTCTAAGCTAGTTATAAGAGCAGACTTTCTTAATGTGATAAATGTATCTAAAAAACCTTAGAATTGGTATCATACTTAATGGTGAAAGAAAAGGAATTTTCCCTAAAATTAAAAAGAAAGCAAAGATAGCCTTCCTTACCTCCTCCTAAGTAGCACTGTATTGGAAATACCAGCCAACAAAATGACATAAGAAAAAGAAATAAAATGCATACAGATTAGAAAAGAAATGAATCTCTCTTCATTAGTGA
>NW_007814808.1:0-922 GCF_000696425.1 Galeopterus variegatus | reverse complement strand
CCAGGATTAGTATAGAAATCTCTTAAATATCCATTAAGAGTCCTTTCTAATGTAGCAACCCTCTCACAGGCAAGGTTGCTGAAAAATAGTTCATATATATATGTGAATTTTATATATACGTGGGGGTGTGTGTGTGTATATATATATATGGATAGGTACAGTTAGCAAAGGGTCGAGTCCCCTTTTGTAACTTGAATAATACATATAAGTCAAAGCCTGTTCTGATTTACCTGAATACAGTTGAGTTGATAAACACTAGTATTTTTAAATAATTACTAATGAAATATTGTTTACCAGTATAGATCTTAGTCACTGACCACCAATATCCAGAATGTAAAAAATGTGATGAATTTTGCATACTTGCTCAGCCAGCTTTTAAAATAAATTTGACTTCTCACCCTAGCAGTAGAAAATAACTTACCTCACACACTGACTTCAACTGTTGTTGACAAATTTATTTTTATCCAAAACAAATATTGCGTTCTTCTCTAATCAATGATAAGCATCTCAGTTTCACTGATGCTGAATTCTTCAACAGGTACTTTGCAAAGTGAGGTTCTTTTACATTCAACCACACATCGCTCTGCAAGGTGTAATTTGCCTTTCTCATCGTGAGCATAATTTTCCATTAACTTTGTTGCAGCATGGAACATAAGTACGGATATTACTTTAACTCCAAACTACTAATTTTAATATACAACATAATTTTTAAAAATCAAATTTCTATCTGGATGTTGTGAATTATTATTTTTATAGACATTTGATGTTATTATTTACTACCTGCAGAGTTAAAGCAATTTACTCTCATATCAGACAGATTTGTGTTTGCATCCCCATCCTGATAGTTACAAAATGTATCGTATTAGGCCAGCTACATAAATACTCTGAATTTCAGTTTTCTCTTTATTAAAATGAGCAGACA
>NW_007814807.1:0-922 GCF_000696425.1 Galeopterus variegatus | reverse complement strand
AAGAAATACCACATGTTCTCACTTATTGGTGGGAGCTAAAAATAAATTAATTAATTCACTCCCATACACACACACAAAAGAAATCCATGGGGTGGGGGAGAAGAAGATATAACAACTACAATCTTTTGAAGCTGTTACAACAAGCAAACGGAAAGGACAATCTTGGGTGGGAAGGGGGAGAGGGAGGAGGGAGGGAGGTTTCGGTGATGAGCCATAATAACCAACTGCATTGTATACTGACAAAATAAAAATTAAAAAAACCAAAAAAACAAAAATAGAACTATGAGGTGATTCCCCACCCTCCCTTCTGGTCCTATAGTGAAACAAAATAACAGTATGTCAAAGAGATATATGCACTCCCATGTTTATTGCAGCACTTTTTGCAATAGCCAAAATATGAGATCAACCTAGGTATCCATCAATGGATGAATGGATAACAAAAATATGGTCTATATATACAATGGAATAATATTCAGCCTTCAAATGAAAGAAAATACTGTCATTTGTGACATGGTGGATGAACCTGGAGGACATTATGTTAAGTAAAATAAGCTAGGCACTGCAAGATAGATACTGCATAATCTCACTTGTATGTGGAATGTAATAATTTGAAGTCATTGAAACAGTGAATAAAATTGTGGATACTCGAGGCTGGGAGTTGGGAGTTTGGGAGATGGTGAACGAAGGATATAGAGTTTCGATTAGATAGGAGAAGTAAGTTCAAAAGATCTATTGTATAGCACGGTGAGAATGGTTATTAACAATATGTTGTTTTCTTGTAAATTAAGAGAGCCTATTTAAGAGTTGTCTCTTCCCCTTCCCCAGCAAACTCTACAGTTGGTTTATATTTCCCACCTGTAATTCCTCAATACTCTCTCTTCGATCCTCTCCACCTGGACTATTTCTGCCCCTACCCCTCTAT
>NW_007814806.1:5756-6678 GCF_000696425.1 Galeopterus variegatus | reverse complement strand
TGACACATAAATTAACCATCACAAGTCCACCCTTTGTCAACTTGGCACCCATATACATCTCCTAAAACCATATTTAATCTCCAAATAAAGACAACAACAAGGTCATAATTCTTCCTAACATGATACAACTATTTGGCATGCAACCGAAAACACACTAATCACTTCACCAGAAGAGGAGGCAAAGTCCCTGAGTGCTGTTTACTCTTCTTCTGATATCTTGTAACTTAAATATAGTGACGTAAAATTAGCAATACCTAAATACTGATATATTGTCAAAACATCTTATGTTACATAGTAAGGGCATAAGAGAGGAAAGAAAACACACACATTTGCTTAATAAAGGTATATATGTATCTAAATAAAGAAAAAATACTCATAACAATTACAGTCCTTTTTTGTGCAACTTGTCATATGTTGTAGCTGGTGTTTATAACTATTTTATTTTACTACCCATTCTGTATTCCCTTTGCCTTCAGCAAGCACCTCAGTCGGTGGTGATTCTTTACATTGTGGGTGGCCCAAACCTTCATTGCTGCAGGGCCTGAGTCATTTGTCATCCTGCCTGGATTGTGTTGTTGTAGTTTTCCATTGACCTTCATCACAAAGCATGGTAATTCTAAGAGACACTCCAAGATATCTCCTGGAAAGACATACTCCTCCTTACCTCCATTATGGAGTAGTAGTACAATTTCCCCTTGGCAGTCTGAATCAATTACTTTAGCCAGTGCTGTAACTCCTTTCTTAGCCTGTTGACTCAGAGGCATGAGGCAAAGTGGCTGAGTGGCAGTCTCAACATCTGGTTCAATTAAATCATTGTTATGTCTCTTGGTGGAAACTTTCCTTCCTCTGGAACTAAGACCTTTAGGCCAGCAGAGCATAAAGTCTTGGGAACATGAAGCAAAACTTTTGCTAGTGGGTCACT
>NW_007814806.1:0-304 GCF_000696425.1 Galeopterus variegatus | reverse complement strand
TAGTATAAGCAACAAAAATGAACTAATACAGGCTGTGACTCTGTTTTTATGATTTGAGTTTAATTTGTCTCACTTGACCTAAAATTTTTCTGCTTATACAGGTCAAATAAGAATTTAAAATGCTTTCTATCTATTTCACTTCCAGGAACACCAGGATTAACTAGCCAATGCCGTAGATCTGCATGAATCAGACTATTCTGATTGCTGCTTTGAATCTGCTGTCCATTAAGGTAACTGTGCCCAACTTTCCTTTGCTGGTTGGGTGCCTCCAGTTGGCCTCCTCCACCCAGTGATCCAATTATTC
>NW_007814805.1:0-922 GCF_000696425.1 Galeopterus variegatus | reverse complement strand
ATCAACACACTTAAATTGATATAGTAAATTATGTCTCTCAGTCTGTGTTTGGTGTTCAAACCTCAGTTTAGCTTTATTATTATTTTTGGTCTGTCCCATGCATGTATAATTTAGAAGTTGGGTGGATATTTCTGTGAACTTATATGTATAATTAGGGAACATTCTTCTTTGACTCTACCTCCTTAGATACTTCTCTTATCTCTCTTACTCACAGGGGCTTTCCGTGATTGCACCAGCGAGAGTATTAGTGGGGTTTCTATTGAAGTATTAGCTGATTGGGCATGAAAATTTCTTCCCCATGTTTTAATTATCTTGTACAACCTACAACCTTTTGTTAACTTTTCAGGGGCTTCATGTTGTTTATTTTTGGATGTTTTCTCGAATTTATGGTTAAAATCAGAGGGAAGAGTGGATCATACAAGGCTTTTACCACTGTAGTGAAAGCAGAAGTCTTTCTTTCTTTCTTTAACTTCTGCAACATTTATAGTTTTGCCTCCCTTTTACCTAGAGATTTTACTTATTTTCCTTTTTTTCTTGATAAAACTTGCAAAGTGTTTGCTATTTTATTACTCGTTTCATAGAACCAAGTTTTACCTTACTTATTTCTCTATTAAAAGTTTGTTTTCTGTTTCTTTAATTTCTGGTTTTATATTTATTATTTCTTCCCTTTTACCACTTGTTCTTTTCCCCTAAATTAAAACAAATGAAAAGTTTAATTAATTAATTTTAAGCCTAGCTTATGTTAAAATATAAGAATTTAAGCTACTAAATTCTTTTTAAGTATCATTTTCATTGTACCTAGGAAATACAAAGTACAGTATTTAAAAACAATATGTAGTTGTACTTTAAAATTTATGTTAATTTTTTGTTGCATGAGTTATTTAGAAATATGTTTTGAGATTTTCAAATACAAGTTTTATAC
>NW_007814804.1:0-922 GCF_000696425.1 Galeopterus variegatus | reverse complement strand
GTGAGAACATGAGGAAGGTGGCATTGTTGATTCAATCATAAGAAGTAATTTTTGTTTAATTATGTGCATATACACAGATTAATGTTACTTAAAAAATATTTAATAAGATTTCAAAACTGGGAAAACTTATCATTTAACTTGTAACTTTTTTTCTGTAAATATATTAGTTCCCCAAATATATTATAACTTAAGTTGCTGGTGGTGTTATTTCTGTGCATATGCAATGGAAAGAGTAAAGACCAGTGGTTTAGTGGGGTTTTGGTCCAGCTGTATTGCTAATGATGGGATTTTGGATAATTTACAATAAAAAGAGATTATAACTGTTTTAGTCCATTTTGTGTTGCTATAACAGAAATCCCTGAGACTCTGTAATTTATAGAGGAAAGAGGCTTATTTGGCTCACGATTCTGGGACAGCTGCATCTGGCATGAGCCTCAGGCTGCTTCTACTCATGGTGGAAAGCGACAGACAGCCGGCGGGTACGAAGAGATCACATGGTGAGAGGAAGCAAGAGAGGAAGCAAGAGGAAGTGAGAAGGTGCCAGGGTCTTTCTTAAGCAACGAGCTCTCGCGGGAACTAATTAATCCCCCTTCCCCCAGGGAGAACATTAATCCATTCATGAGGGATCCAATCACTTTCAAACACTGTCACATTGGAGATCAAATTTCCACATGAGTTTTGGAAGAGACAACACATCCAAACTCCATCAATAACATTCTCTGCATCTCAATAGACTAATTTAATAAAATAACACAATATAGAAATACCTTGAAATCCATACCTTTTAAAAGAATCCCAGAGCTTTCTATTTCTCACAAAAACTAGCCCAGTCCCATTTACATAATAGGTAATGTAGCAAGGATTATTGAATGATTGGCAAGAAAGAGTGAGATAAATGTTATAGCTAAAAATACATAACATA
>NW_007814803.1:0-922 GCF_000696425.1 Galeopterus variegatus | reverse complement strand
ACTGAGGGTTGCGATCCGTTGCCGGACATGAAAAAAGACAAAAAGGAAAAAAAAAACAAACAAACAAAACCATGGTGGGAAAGTACAAAGTGCAATAAGTAAGAATATCCAGGGGGTAGGGGGGCTGGGGAAGATCTCCGTTGAAGATGTGGTATTTGAGTTGACCTGAGATGGGAGTTTCCAGGCAGAAGGAAGAGCAGTGCAGAGGTCCTGTGATGGAAGGGAAGTGGCCCATTCCAGAAGGAAAATATGGCCCACATGGTGGCTGATCCCAGGGAGTGAGAGGAACTGCATCCTGGCAAGGTCCAGGAAAGGAGTCTAGACATGACCCCGAGGCACCATGGAGCTACTGAAGAGGTTTACACAATGCTAAAGGTAGCCTTACCCCAGGAAATACACAGGTGGGCCCTTGTTGTAAACCTTCATGCCCCTAGACTCCCATTTTCCTCAAGATAATTTTATTTCAGAAGCCCCCTGGTCCAAGACCTGTCTTGTGGCCACCCTGCTCCATCCCAACAGGTCTCTTTCACTTCAAATCCCAGGAGACAGCAGTTAGATAGTGTTTTCTTCCCTCCCAGAGGCTCTGAGCTCCTTATGTAAACTGATGCATCTCCTCCAGCACCAGCTTTGCATATTAGGTATCTCAGGGAGAGGAAGCTTTGGATCTAGTCTCAAAACAGTTAACTGAGTCCATGTGGAGGACCACGACTACCCACTCACCCTACATTTGCATAATTAAGAAAGCCATTCAAGCGACCTTCACTGGACTCCAGTCATTTTAAACTGTACCTGCTACCTGTGGACATGGACAGTGGGCTGTACCAGGCATTTAAATCCTCCTTTCTGGGCCAGCCCGGTGGCGCACTCTGTAGAGTGTGGTGCTTGGGAGCGCAGCGGCGCTCCCGCCGAGGGTTCGGATCCC
>NW_007814802.1:0-922 GCF_000696425.1 Galeopterus variegatus | reverse complement strand
CATTATGCTTTGTCTTCTGGCTCTCATTTCTCTGTTGTATAGTCAGAAATCAGTCTTATTGTGGCTTTTTAATTTTTACCCCCTCTACTAGCTTTTTTTTTTTTTTCTGATTTTCACCAGTTCTACTATACTACACAAAGGTGTGGTTTTATATGTATTAATTTTTCTTAGGTTTGATAGTGCTTCTTATATCTGTAAATTACTGCATTAATTTTGAAAAACTAGGCATTCTTGCAGCTTTGTATTTTGCTTCCATTCCAGTTTGGGAGTCCAGTCATTTGTTTGTTAGACTTTATTACAGATTCAGAGCATCTCTTATAATATTTTTTTCATTCTCTTCCATGTCCATTTCTCTCTCTGTGTCAGTCTAGATATTTTCAGCTGACCTACTTCCAGTTCATAAATCCTTTCTTCCACTACATCCCAACTGCTTTTAACCTCATCTATTTAGTTCTTACTTTACTTATTTTGTTTTTCAGTATGAGAGTATTCATTTGCTTTTTTCATTGTACATTCCACAGTTGTTTTTAAATCTATGGCTGATAATCCATCACTTATGGGTCTATTTCTCTTGTCAGTTTTTTTTTCTCTTGGTCTTCATTTTTGTATACCTAATAATAATTTTTACTATACATAAGATATTGCGTATTAAATTTTTATACAAGCTGGATGATGTTTTTCCTCCTGAGAGGATGTACCTATGGCTGGCAGCTATATAATGAGCAAGTCACTTCAATCTGATTTGGGGCAGAGTAGACTAAAGATGGGTTTCAGACTTAGTAAGACTCTGCCTACTTCTAGCTCAGCTCCTCTCCTAGTGTGTAAACTTGTCAGGAGTCCCAGCTGAAAGCCTGGAGTGATGACCAGGGCCCCTACCTCTTAAAAACCACCAAAATACATTCTTTTTTTTTTTTTTTTTTTT
>NW_007814801.1:0-922 GCF_000696425.1 Galeopterus variegatus | reverse complement strand
TCTTATTCATAATGATTGTATTAGTCACGGTTCTCCAGAGAGACAGAATCAATAGGATATGTTATAATTATATGAGGGGGATTTAATAGGGGAATTAGCTCATGTGGCTATGAAGAAAAGTTCCACTTTTTTTGTTTAAAAGTCCAGGCTGTCTGCAAACTCGATGCTTATAGCGTGGCTCAGTCCAAGTCCGAAGGCCTCAAAGCCAGAGAAGCCAATGGTGTCTTTGGTGTAAGTCCTGGAACCCAAAGCTGAAGGGTCTCGAGCTCTGATGTCCACAGACAGGGCAGAAGAGTGTGTCCCAGCTCCAGCGGATCGAGAGAGAGCTTCACCTCTTTCTTCTGTCTTTTGTTCTCCCTGAACCTCCAGCGGATTGGATGGTTCCCACCCACACTGAGGGCGGGTCTTTCCCACCCAGTCCACTCAGACTCTCACACTAATCTCTGCTGGAAACACCCTCATGGACACACCTGAAAAGATGGCTTTACCAGGGTTCTCAGCATTCCTTCACCTGACCAAGTTGACACCTAGAATTAACCTTCACAATGATGGTATACGTCCCTAACTTTATTATATCAACTTTGTTAATAGTTTGCAATTAAACCTTATACTTTTATTCATAAGGGCCTTAAACACATTTTTTAAATTTATTCTTCTTTACCTCAATTTTTGACATTTTTTAAAGTTGTATCTTTTTCAAAATTATAATCACCTGTTTGATGCTGGTATATAGAAATGCAGTTGAGATTCATATATGGATTTTATATGTACTAACCTTGATAATTCTTATTAATTCTAGTAACTTATAGATTTTCTTATTAATTATTAATTCTAGTAACAGATTTTCTTACATTCTAGAATATCACGTTATATTCAAATAGTAACACTTTCTTTCTAATCTTTATACATCTTATTTTTTTTT
>NW_007814800.1:0-922 GCF_000696425.1 Galeopterus variegatus | reverse complement strand
CTAAATATGCATGGCCCTGAAGAAGAAAAACTAGACAATGGAACAAAATAAGCATTATACACAATTTTATTTACTGAGGTAGCCCTTTAAATAATTAGGAAAATTGATCCAGAAGAGTGTTTAAAGAGAGAGAAAAAATGTCTTGAGGAGCCTCCAGAGAAAAGGTGAAGTTTCTTTAAAAAAAAATCAAGTTAGTGTTACAATAACTTGATTTCAAAAAAGCAGTATACAAAGTAAGAGAAGAAAAAACTCAAAAAACAAAAATGAGTCAAGCATTGTTAATTCACCCAACAGTGCAGTGTTAAGTTTGTGCTTGTGAAGGAGCGGCTGCCTGTGCAGCTGACACACTGGCCAGAACAGAAGCATCAGAGAAGCCAGAGAAATGCAGGCATGCAAGCAAAGAGGGCGTGATGCATGGGATCTGTTGTATCGTACATCAGAGATTGAAGTGCAGGTGGGGATGAGTGAGAAATAACAGATGCAAGTAACAAAGTAGAAGCAAAAGTAGGAGGAAGAGGGAAAACTGCGAAAGTAGAGCTCGGTTCCCAAACACTGTTTCCTACAAAAGATCTAGAGCTCTTTTGATGAGTGGCTGCTCCTATGTCTGCTGCACAGAAAGTTGAAAGTCAAAAAAAAGGGGGAAGTATTTAAAGACTAGTAAGGGTAAGTTAAATGTTCACAGATGGGGCTCCTACTGAGATAGGAGGTGCTCAGTTTCCCTGGGTTCAGGTTTCAGGCCACTCCCCTGGGTCTCATACCACTTCCCTAGGACTCAAACCTCTCCTCTGAGTCCTGAGCTACTGTTACCTGTTGCACCTATTTTGGGTACCAACAAGTGGAGTCTGAGACTGCAGGAGGCATACCTGTGTAATTCCAGTGGCTGAGCATGCTCAGTAGAAAGGAGTTGATCCTATGAATGACC
>NW_007814799.1:0-922 GCF_000696425.1 Galeopterus variegatus | reverse complement strand
TTCAGTGTCTCCACCTGCAGCCTGTATCCTTGTCCACATTCACACCTCTAAGGCCTATTGGGATGGTCAGCCATCCCAGGCCTCTCTGTCCACAGCAGCAGCAGCAGCAGCAGGAACTTCCCCTGACCAGCCCCCCATGCCTCCCTCTGTTTGGGGTTCCTTCAGGGGGAAGGGAAGGGGGACAGGGACTCATCCTTTCTTTTGTGCTGCCTCTCCCTCCCACTTCCGCTCCCCTCGCTGCTCCGTGTGACCTTTCACCCCTCCCTTGGATGTCCCTCAAAGGCAGCTCCTGTGGTTAATAACTTCGGCTGGCAGCCCCACACAAAGCCAGGGCCGGAAACCATTGTCCCAGGGACAATGGCCGAGCAGCCCAATAATGAGGCGGCCACAGTGTTGTCTGACATCCTACGTTGCCCTGGAAAAGGAGGAGGGGCAGTGGGGCTCACCATGCCCTACCTCCTGGAGCTGAATTATTCCCCTCGCACATGGTGTTTCCTCTTCCTGAGGAGGCACCAGGCACCTGGGCCCTCCAATCAGTGGCATTTCCCAGTGACTGGATGCTGTGTGATGTCACCCAGAGAACCCCCCACCCCCAACACACACCACCATCACTTTGGCTCATTTTTCTTCTCCCGTGTCCCTGGGAGCTTGCGGGAGAGTACCACATGGTATGGCGATTGGTTGGTTCTGGCAAGTCAACAAGGGAGGGGAGAGCTCAGCCTGACAGCTGATGGGATGCATGTGGCACTCTGGAAAGAGCATGTGATCTGGAGCCAGCAGGCATGGGTTCAAGGTCTCCCTTCCACCTGCCTAGCTGTGTGACCTTGGGGAAGCCGCTTGACCTCTCTGAGTCTGCACTTTTTCATCTGTAAAAGCAGGGGTGGGGTGGGACCTGAGAGGAGGGTTCTCAAAAGTTACCTCA
>NW_007814798.1:0-922 GCF_000696425.1 Galeopterus variegatus | reverse complement strand
AATGAAATTACCTCTGCATTGAATTCAGGTTGCAGGTGGAGGTGATTTATCGTTTGAAATGGCCAACATATTTGCAAGACCCACTAGAGTGATTGACTTTCTATGGCACATTTACTGTTTTCTCACATATGGTAAGCAAAGACTTAAATGATCAGAGCTGGAGCAAAAGTACTTTACTGCATTCAAAAGATAGTCTTAATGAGGGCCTAAGACTCCTCAAAATTTTTTTTTTTGGGCCGAGCCTGTGGCGCACTTGGGAGAGTGCGGTGCTGGGAGTGCAGCAGCACTCCGTCCGCAGGTTCGGATCCTATATAGGGATGGCCGGTGCGCTCACTGGCTGAGCGCGGTGCAGCCGGTCTCAAAAAGGACAAAAAAAAAAAAAAAATTTTTTTTCTTTTTTGGTTTACTTTCCTTTTTTGTTTGTTTTTGCATCTCTGGTGTGGAGATTTCAGAGGCTCTTACTGTCAGTCCTGACTTTATTACTTCAGGGGCAAATCATTTACACTCAGTATCTTTGGGGCACAAATTTGATGGGAGAAGCTATTTGTAATAACAATTAGTCACAGCAAACAATGGAGGAGGTTCAGAGGGCCTTCTGCAGGCTCAGCACATTGTCTCAGCCGTGCCACACCTTTCCCTGCACAGATCTGATTTCTAAGCTGACATTTGAGAAGACTGGGGAGTCTGTCTCCTAACTAAAATGTGCTACTTGGTATTTCCATGCAGAGCGCTTTGCTTTACCTCCTCCTTTGAGAGAGCCTTTCTGTGAGAAAATGGCATCCACTTCCAGAGGAATGTCAGCAAAATGGGCAATTAACGTGGGTTGTCAGCCCATCTTGGGGTCAGAAGATTAGAATGAGATCTTCAAGCATTATTACAATTCTGTATCTAATACTGCATGTTATGGAGGGCAAATCAGCTC
>NW_007814797.1:0-922 GCF_000696425.1 Galeopterus variegatus | reverse complement strand
TTTTTCTATGGTTATGTGAGATGCTAACATAAGGGTAAGGTGGGTGAAAGGTATGTGGAAATTCTCTACTATTTTTGCAACTCCTTTTTAAGTTTTAAATCAACTCAAAATGAAACTGTTTTTTAAATGTAGTGATCCAAATTGGATCTACTCTTTCAATAAGTTTTATTTTAAAAATTACTCTCCTGAATAAGATGGATATCTCCTATAGTTGGTATATTCACTTTATTTTTTTCTTTTTGTTATTATATATTGAATAGATATGAAATTTATAACAAATGTGTAAGTTGTAAAGAGTAACAATTATTCCAGCAAAAAGTGTAGCTTGATGCTCTCAATATTCTCTATTAGGCTTCACAGCTTAACATAAGAACATCTGCTACTGGCTCACCCTGTCCCCCTACCTCCTCCCATCCCCTCCAGGTGGGTATTAAGGACTGATAAGGACGTCTGGTGCAACTCACCCTGTCCCCCTACCTCCTCCCTTTCTCTCAGGATGGTGCATTAAGATAAAAAAATCTTGTATGAAGCAAAAAAAACTGCAAAGACGTTACAGAAAGCTGAGTGCTCAGAATAGTTGCCCAAACCCCTCCCAGACAAACCCTATAAAGCCTGCGCTAGACTGTCACAGGATGGAACACTGATCTTTCAGTTTCCCCACAGGTTCACTGGAGTAAACTCCCTTGCTTAACAAATGTTTGGCTCGGAGTCTTTCATTCTGTTTGTCTTGCTGACCTATTCTCCATCCTATCCCCTTCCCACTCCCTAACCTCTATCCTGAATTTTGTATTTTTCATTTTCTTACCTTTCTTTATAGGATTACCTTGAAAGTATGTATCCATAATGATATAGTTATGCATAATCTTTAACTTGTGTACATGGAATAAAACTGTATTCATTCTTCTGGAATTTGTTTTTTTTT
>NW_007814796.1:0-922 GCF_000696425.1 Galeopterus variegatus | reverse complement strand
TGGCAGCCCAGAGCGATGGTCAGCTCAGTGGTGAGTGGTCTGAAATTGTCTCCATTTTTTGATGACAGGATCTTATGTATAAAAAACCCTGAAGACTTCACCAAAAAACTGTTAGAACTGACAAATTAATTCAGTAAAGTTTCAGGATACAAAATCAATATACAAAATCAATAGCATTTCTATACACTAACAATGAACTATCCACAAAAGAAATTTTTAAAAATTCCACTTATGATAGCAGCAACAATAAAAAATAAAATACTTAACTATAAATTTAACCAAGGAGGTGAAAGATCTGTACACTGAAAACTATAAAACACTGATAAAAAAATTGAAGAAAACATAAATAAATGGAAATATATCCTGTATTCATGGGTTTGAAGAATTAATATTGTTAAAATGTCCATACTAACCAAAGCAATCTAAAGATTTAATGCGACCAAAATCCCAATGTCATTTTTCATGGAAATAGAAAAAAAAAAATCCTAAAATTCTTATAGAACCATCAAAGAACCTGAACAGCCAAAGTAATTTTGAGGAAAAAGAAAAAACCCAAACTCATCACACTCCCGGATTTCCAAATACATCATAAAGCTATTGTAATTGAAACAGCATGGTATAGACATAAATGGACACATTGACCAATGGAACAGGTTAGAAAGTCTAGAAATAAAGTGACACATTTATGGCCAATTGATTTTTGATAAAGGTAACACAATGGAGAAAGAACAGTCTTTTCCCCATATGGTGTTGAAAAAACTGGATATCCATAGGCAAAAGAATGAATTTGGATCCTTACCTCACATAGTAGACAAAAATCAACTCAAAATAGATTAAAGAGTTAAATATAAGACCTAAAATTGTAAAACTATTCGAAGAAAACATAAGGGATAAGCTCCATGATGTTGCTCTGGGCAATTAT
>NW_007814795.1:0-922 GCF_000696425.1 Galeopterus variegatus | reverse complement strand
CTTTGAGGTGAAGGGAATTGGGGGGGAGGGATTATAACAAAAGGAAAGTGATTTGAGTGCCCAAATTTTATGCTTATGGAGTGAAAGAGTGGGATAAAGGAATATTTAAAAGAGAGGGGATAACAGTCAGCTTTGATAGGACACAGAAAACTTCCTAATAGTCCTGAGAATTAGACAGCAGTGGATAGTTACAGTCTGATGCTCCCAGTGTCGCCGGCAATAGGTTTCCAGTAGCTGGAGCAAAAATGATCTCCCTACTGTGTGTCAATGCCTAAAATTCTCTTATCAGGAATCAGAGTGTCTTGATATATAAACAGAGGTGTAAAAATGCTGTATGCTTTTGATTGAAGATGTTTTGATGTGCTCTGTTAAACAAGTTCATGAAGCTATCCCTCTGCATGAGTGTGTGTCATGGCTTATACCTAAAAACTGCCTGTTTATAATATCAGTACACTCCCTCTTTCCTTTCTTCCCCCCCACTCACCTAGCATCCTTCCTTTCTTTCTAACTATTCATCTGAAGGATTATTTGTTTCCTCTCTCAGAAAATATTTATACATCTCTTTGTCCAAGTATCCTATGAATATTAGGGCTAAAGACTACATCCCTAAGTTTCTTGATTTTCTCTGGGGATACTTAATGTAATGATAGAAATATAATAAGCAAGTGACATATTGCACAATTTGTGAAATAGTATCAGTTTTATTTCATAAATATGAATATGCATTCCTTAGAGATAAATTTTTAACTATTTTCTCACCTCTCAGATAGGTCATTAGCCACACATGCCATATGACAGATATGGTGAATTTAACACAGGAATAAAAGGATATTCTTCTTTGAAGATTGCAAAGTATGACAAGTTACTTGAAGAATGACTGGAATAATTAGTAATTGTCTACTTTGAACTTGACAATGTATTC
>NW_007814794.1:0-922 GCF_000696425.1 Galeopterus variegatus | reverse complement strand
TTAGGCATTCACCTGGTGTATGAGATGGTGGGGGGCAGGGCAGGGATTTGGGCTACCAGGATGTGCTGAAACACTACTGGGTTGGAATTAGGTTCAAAGCTCACCTGAAGCTGAATGCAGGTGAAGGATTGGATGTACCTGGCACTGATGTTAGAGCAGGCTGACTTCATGTTTCCTCTTCACTTTCCAACATTGTTACTTAACACTTCCTGGCTGTCTAGACCTCGACAGTGTATGGGGGTTAATTATCCATAAACGACAGTGAACAGAAGCAGATCGGAGTGCACAGAGATTCTGAGACCTGGGTTCTTGTTCTGTCTCTGAATCCACTCCCTCTCTGATTTTGGCAATCCCCTCAAAGTCATGGCCCTGAGTTCTTCTTAGAAATGAAGGTATTTGAGTAGAAATTGTGTGGTCCTTCTCAGATCTCAAATTCCACAATCTGTACTACTGGTTTCCATGCCTGAGTCATGAGTCTGACCGAGTACCTAAGAGCTTCACTTAGCATCCTACATGCATGGTTAAGAGTCAGCAGTAAATCTGAACAGCTCCTCTCTTCTGTTTTGAACAAGTACAAACATCCATCCCTGAACCTTATGTGGTAGCTCTCTCCTGAATCTACATGCCTGAGTTAACTCTACTGCATCTAAATTAAACCAGCTACTAGCAGAAGTTCTTTTAAAAAGTAACTGAGAAACACAGTTCTTCAGTAACCTCATTTCTCAAACACCAGCCCAGTCTCTCATTAGAGCTTAATTAATCATTTGAGAGAAAGTCAAAAGAAAGATGACCTTTAATATCAAATTGACATTGCTCAAGTCATAGACAAAACTGCATTGCTCAGTCATATTATATAGTATGGTACAGAATGTATAAGAGAATATCTGATTTTATGCTGAATGTGAGAGGCAGAATTATAAGA
>NW_007814793.1:0-922 GCF_000696425.1 Galeopterus variegatus | reverse complement strand
CTGGATGTCCTGTCCTTCTGGGCTCCACAGTGGCCATGCTGAGGGCCACGTCATAAGTCCCGGTAACAGCAAGCATTTCCTGAGCACCCACTGTGTGCTGAGCCTCGTGCTATTGCCTTAGATGCGCCATCTCATCCAGCGCGAGATACAGTTCACACACCGTCCCCAACAACCTGAGGCTGATGTCAGTGTTTATCTCACTTCAGCAGAGGACACAGCCACAGAGAGGCCATGGCAGTCCCTGAGGCTGCCAGCCAGTTGTGGTTGAAAGAAGGAACAGAGGTCGTTGGAACCTGATCTGGACTGGGAAAGAGGCAGGAGGAGGCCAGTGAAGCCCCTCTGAGGAGTGCTGTCTGAGCTGAGACGTAGGGAGGAGCAGGAGTTGGTAGAGGAAAAGAGGGCTTCCAAACGGAGAAAAGAGCATGGACAGGCCTTGCGGTCAGGGGACCAGGGCTCACTCGAGGAAGTGGCTGGATGCACAGGCTGAGGATGCTCAGCCTGGGGTGCAGGCCACAGCCAGAACCTCCTCCTTCACCCTGAGAACCATGGGAAGGTGATCAGATATGTGTCTTGGAAAGACTCCTCAAGCTGCCCTGTAGAGAAAAGGCTCTTGGGGGAAGTCAGTGCCTCCACGGTCATTCCGGGAGAGGACGATGCTGGGGCCTGGGTGTGGCAGGGCATGGTGGGAAGGGGTGGATTCAGTGCTGTTTGGAGTTAAATCAAGTTGGTGAACTTGGGGACATTCAAGATTCTGGGAAGTAACACAACGGCAAAAATGACATTTTATATGTCAAATATGTCAAAACATCAAAAGATTAGTATAATGAACACATGTTAGCTTCTATGTAGAATCACTGGTTGTTTTTTTTTTTTTTTTATAAAGATGACCGGTAAGGGGATCTCAACCCTTGACTTGGTGTTG
>NW_007814792.1:0-922 GCF_000696425.1 Galeopterus variegatus | reverse complement strand
AAAAAAATAAAAAATAAAAAAATTAAAAGTACAGGTGTTAAATAATAAAAATTCTGCAAACTCAGTACCTCCTTTTTCATTTTGGCCTCTCTCAAGTTGCTGTCTTTACACAGTATTTCTCAAAGAACTTGGTTGCAATGTAGTATACCATGAAGCATGTGAAGTTTTTATTTTTATTATCATCTCACTAGTTATGTGCCCCTAACTCCATTTGTAGGAACTCCTCCTAACATTTAATGAAATCCTCAGCAGCCTACTCTGTGCCACAGATTACCATGGGAAAAATGAAAATTTAAGAAATGCTCACATGTTCCAGAAAAAAATGATCACCTGATTTATAGAGGCTGGTGAAGGAAAGGCCTTTCTTCTAAAGCTGTTACATTTCTAGAGCACTGCCATATTTTTACTCTTATCTTACAAATACTTGTGTGTTATATTCCTAGTGATGTTCGTGTTAGGTACATAATTATACTAGAAGTTACTTTTCTGTTTTTCACAGCTATAAAACAAAGTGGATAGTGCCTGTGTTTCCAACTATCCAACAAATATTTAATGAGTATCTGTTAATACCAAGAGATTTTCTGGGTTCTGGGGATATAGCACTTAAAAAACAACAAACAAACGAACAAAAAAAACCAGAGTTTCTTGCTTGGAGCCTGTATTCTTTTTCTTCTCTATTGATTCATTATTTCTGTGGGTAGTCCATTGAATGATTATTATTGAACACTTTTTTTGTGTGACACTTTTGTGTATGATAGGAGAAGACAAAAGTGAACAGAATTCTTTCCCTGTTGGAAATAACAGTTTAATATTACTTATTTGATTCTAGAATATGTCAGAGAGAAGTAGATTAAAAAAGATAGTTTGGGGCCATATTGTAGAAAGCCTGTACTCTTTTTTTTTTTTTTTTTTTTTTTTTTTC
>NW_007814791.1:0-923 GCF_000696425.1 Galeopterus variegatus | reverse complement strand
CACATGGAAATTAAACAGCATTCTACTTAATGACATATGGGTCCAAGAAAAAATCAAACAGAAAATCAAAAAATTTCTTGAAACTAATGAAAACAATGATACATCATACGAAAACCTGTGGGATACTGCAAAAGCAGTATTAAGTTGGAAATTTATTGCATTAAATGCTTACTTCAGAAGAATGGAAAGATGGCAAGTGAACAAACTAATACTTCACCTTAAAGAACTAAAAAAAACAAGAACAATCCAAACCAAACTTAGGGGATAGAAAGAAATCATTAAGATCAGAGCAGAAGTGAATGAAACTGAAACCCCCAAAATGATACAAAAGATCAATGAATCAAAAAGTTGTATTTTTGAAAATTTTAATAAAATTGACAAACCTTTAGGATGGCTAACTAAAAAAAGAAGAGAGAAGACCCAAATAACAAAAATTAGAAATGCAAAAAGTGATATTACAACTGATACCTCAGAAATACATGGAATCATTAGAGACTACTATAAACAACTATATGCCAACAAATTTGAAAATCTGGAGGAAATGAATAAATTTCTGGACACACACAAACACCAAAACTGAGCTAATAGGATGTAGAAAATCAGAACAGACCAATAACAATAAAGGAGAATGAAACTGTTATCAGAAGACTCCTAACAAAGAAAATCAGAGAACCAGATGGGTTCACTGCAGAATTCTAACAAACTGTTAAAGAGGAATTGACACCAATTCTCTACAAACTATTCCAAAAGATTGAAACAAAGGCCGTTCTCCCAAACTCATTCTATGAAGCAAACATCACCCTGATACCAAAACCAGGTAAAGACACAACAAAAAATGAGAACTAAAGGCCAATATCCTTGGTGAATATAGATGCAAAAATCCTCAATAAAATACTAGCTAACAGAGTACAGCAACACATATG
>NW_007814790.1:0-923 GCF_000696425.1 Galeopterus variegatus | reverse complement strand
ACTTAATAGTGATAAGGTGATTACAAATTATGTGACCTTGTGCAAGGAAGCTTGTTTCTTCATTTCTAAAACAATATCCACCCTACCTACCTCCTAGAATCATGTGAGACCTAGATTCTTGACAATGTGGGTGAAAATGTTTGTAAGTTGCAAAATTCTGAATAAATATTAATTTTGTCTTCTATAAACACACAAGAGTTGCATGTATATATTGGATCCATAGGTATATGTGTGTGCTTCTTAATAAATTAATTCATGTGTTAATAAAGCCATTTTAAACAAAACCCAATCTTTCACTTATCTCTGATCCGTAATGCCCAATTTATGATCATCTGTGGTAGGCTCCCTGTGGACTGTAAGGAGAGCTCAGTATCTTGGAGGTCAGGCTAAGAATGGGGAAGAATGCAAATGGAGATTTTGCTGCATTAGAATCCAAGTCAACAAGTTAGATGCTGGAAGTCCCTTGCCCATGGGGAATCAAGAGATGTTGCCTCTGAAGGGATGATTAGGTGGGGATATCAAGTCATTTTCTGCTTCATAGATGTTAAGATATTCTTTGAATCTCAATGGATAGTTTGTTGATTTACTGGGTTAACTACTGTCTGTATGACTTAGAAAAGTACATATAATTTTATATTTAATAGTTTCTTGTAATATAGGAATTTAAAAAGAGAGTGCAGGAATGGCAAATTCGTTTCAACTTGCAGGCCCTCTTCAGATGACTGGCAATGACAGCTTGCAGAACTGTTCAGAAAAAGACTTAGAGACCTAGTGTAGGTCAAGCTGGACAAGAGCCATGATCAACCTCGCAATGTCTGCTGTAGGCTCAGATGGGAATAATACACCTGGGAGACCTGGAACAAGCCCTTAATCACTCTGGGCCTCAGTTTTCCTCATTTGCAAAAAAAAAAAAAAAAAAAAAA
>NW_007814789.1:0-923 GCF_000696425.1 Galeopterus variegatus | reverse complement strand
GGTGACTCCCCTATCCCAGAGAGGAGGGGGCTGCCTCCCCAGGCCTGGGGTGAGGGGGAAAGCCATTCGAATGGTTGGTGCCTGCTCTTCCTCATCCCTCTGTGTCCCCAGAGACCCTCGGAGGCTGGGGAGAGTTTACGTCCGTTCCTGGCAGCAGGCCCTGGAGCCACCACCTGGGCCATGGATCTGGAGAGGCCGCCACCACCAGGCACGCGCCTTCCAAACAAATCACTCTAACAGCGCAATCCAATCGATAGCAGAGCTTCTAACTGCCTCTCCCCACACCGACCTCCAGACCTCTATACGATAAACAGTGATTTAGAAAATCTGATCTGCACATGTGAGCGGCAGACGTACACTCCCATGGCCTCAGCCTCATCATCCCGCCACTTCCAGGCCCCGGAATCTAATTTAGGGTACACACATCTACACCAGCGTCCCAGGAAGCCTGATGACAGACCACTGTGTGCTCCTCTCTCCAGAGAGGCCTCCTGGAGAGCACATCGGCATGGGCAGTGATGGCAGGACACAGCCCAATGCTCCCCACCCCAGGCCTCCTGGCTCTCCAAAGGCAGGGCCTGCGGTTAAAAAATTAAGACACAAGCTACTTGCAGTGAATGGCACAGAGCTCAGTGTACAGATCGTTAGATTCTGACAAGTGTCTACACCCAAGTAACCACCACCCAGACTAAGATACAGAACATTGCAGCAACCCAGATTCTCCTACAGCCCCTAAAAGGCTCCTGCAGGGAGGACAAGGTCCTGCCCTTGGCATTCGTGCCTACTCTGATTCACAAAGCTACTGCATTGGGAAAACAGGCTTAGGTCACTTCTATTTCTTAACTGATGGGCACCAATAAATCTCAGCAAGTGTTTATTGCACACCTCCCCTGTGCCAGCCCATGTGCAGATGTGAGGTTCTG
>NW_007814788.1:0-923 GCF_000696425.1 Galeopterus variegatus | reverse complement strand
CTAGTGGATGCTCGTGGACATTATGTATGCAATGAATGAATGAATGAGCAAAAGTCTCCATATCTTTGCCCAAGGGCTTGAAATGTGCCCCCACTCCCAGCAGGTCACCTTGTCCTGGACGCCTTTACTCCTTCCTCCTTCCACACCGTGCCTCATCCTCCCCTTTCTCACACTGCAGCTGGCATCGTAATGCCAGTGGACAGTGGAATGGCTGGTTTTCCTATCTGTCTCCCTGACCAGAAGCGCCAAGTTCTTGGAGGAAGGGTACTAAGCCTCATTCATGTTTGTTCCCCAGCATCCCGCTGGTTGAGGTGAGGATCTGCAGAGTCTACGTGGAGAAGAGCCTTGAGTCCGCACTCTGGCATGGAGGAGGTCGCTAGGAGATGGGTCTGAAAGACGCTTTGCAGAGCAAACAGTTCATACTCAGAGCGTGTGTTCACATGGGGTGACTTAAAGGTGACCACAGAGACTGCGAAAGGGACTCAGTAAATGTTTCTCTGATGCGTGAGCTATGGAGTCTTACTTCTCCGCTGTGTCCCAAGTCCCTCGTTCTCTCTCCCGACCTAAAAATAGGACTGTCCAGGCTTGCGGGGGGGCGCGTTCTGGAAGCCCCCCGCATCAGTCAAAGTGCTGTCCAAGTGCTTCCAGCAGATGAGCACAGCGGCCGCGCGGTGCGTGATGCTGCCTGGGAGGACAGGAACGGCTTGTTTGAAAGAGACATAACCGACTTGTTGATAATCTAGCCTCGAAACAGAGGAGTTTGCAGGCGGCTGAGAAAAAGCAGTGAAGAAAGCTTCTCCCCAGGTCCTTCCCAGACGCAGTCCAGTGTTGCAGGAGGGGTCCCGCTGCCGGGGCTGCAAAGGGGAAGCAAGGCAACCAGGCACTTGGCGCCCGAAGCGGCGGCCTGCACCGTGGGCACCCGG
>NW_007814787.1:0-923 GCF_000696425.1 Galeopterus variegatus | reverse complement strand
TTAATGTATTAGGTCCTATTTCTTTCTTTAGGTCTAAGAGTATTTGCTTAATATATCTTGGTTCTCCAGTATTGGGTGCATGCATGTTTATGATTGTTATTGTTATCCAACTACCTAGTTTGATAGTTCCCTTTATCATTATATAGTGGCCTTCTTTGTCCTTTTAATGTTCTTTGGTTTAAAGTCTATTTTGTCTGATATAAGAATAGATACTCCTGCTTGCTTTTGGTTTCCATTTGCATGGTATATCTTTTTCCATCCCTTCACTTTTAGTATATGTGTGTCTCTACAAGTGAGGGGGGTCTCTTGATGACAGCATATACTTGGGTCTAGCTTCTTAAACCAGTCATTCAGTCTGTGTCTTTTGAATGGAGAGTTTAGTCCATTCACATTTAAAGTAGTTATTGACAAGTGTTGCTTAATTCCTGTCATTTAATTGCTCCTTGTTTAGATGGTTTAAATATTTTTTGATCATTATTTCCCCTTTCATTTCTCTTCTTCAATGTTAGTTGGGAATTTAAAGTGGAATGATTTAGTTTCTTTCTCTTTCTTGCCGGCATTTTTGTTTTAACTGTGGGTTTTGCTCTTTCTTGTGTATTTGTGTTAGTGGTCACTATTATTTAGATTCCAGATGAATGACTCCCTTGAGAATTTCTTGCAGGGCTGGTCATATGTTGGTGAACTCCCACAACTTTTATTTGTCTGGGAAATACACTATTTCTCCCTCATTTCTGAAGGAGAGCCTTGCTGGGTAAAGAATTCTTGGCTGGCAATTTTTTTCTTTTAGTATTTTGAATATATCGTTCCACTTTCTTCTGGCCCATAGGGTTTTGGTTGAGAAGTTCGCTGTTAGTTTGATGGGGGTTCCCCATAAGTGTCATGACACTTTTCTCTTGCTGTTTGTAGAACTCTCACTTTGTCTT
>NW_007814786.1:0-923 GCF_000696425.1 Galeopterus variegatus | reverse complement strand
AGTTCACCCAGCTTCCCCTAATGTTAACATTTTACATAATCCCAGTAAATTTATCAAAATTAAAACATCAGCAGCACAACGCTGTTAACGAAACTACAGACTTTATTCAGATTTTCTTAGTTGTCCCTCAAATGCCCTTTATCTGTTTACGACAATCAAGGGTATCACATTATAAGCAGTTGTCTTGTCCCCTCAGCCTTCACAAAGACAAAATGGAACAGACAATTAAAGATGATTTTATCCAGGTGATTGCAATAGGAAGCATGTTCATCCATGAAAACCTTCAGAAAAAACGTGCGAACCTGGGGTATGACAGAGGCAGGTAGACAGGTGGTCATAATCATCAGGGAAGCTGGAGGTGAGAGCAGTGGGCAGGTGGGGGCATTTTGCAACCTGCAGACTTCTGGGAATGCAGGGTGCAGGTGAAGCTCAGCATTGTCTGTCTCTCCCATTTCTCACTCTTCCCTTGTCTTACATGACCCCGGTATCTTGAAGAGCACTGGACAGGTATCCTGTAGAATGTTCCCAGTTTGGGTTTGTCTATCTATGATTAGTTTGGGGTTATGGCCTTGGGGGAGCAGGACCACACATGTCAAGTGCTTTCTCATCACATCACTGGGGCATTTGGGATCAACATGTCTCATTACTTGCCATGAGGACCTTGGTTGCCTGGTTAGGGTGCTGTATGCCTGGCTTCTCCAGAGTAATGTAACAATGGCTTCCTTTCTTAGGCACTTTGTTTTGGAATGTCAGTCATGCTGCAGGGACCAGCTAGGCTTTGGGGCTTCAGATTAGAATGAAACCTGCTCGTTGCCTCCAAGCAGCTTATACTGTTGCACAGGGAGACAGACAGGGGTATAAACTGGGAAAGGGCAAAGAAGTTTCGACTGGGATGGAATTCTCCCAGCCCTACATGCCCAGTG
>NW_007814785.1:0-923 GCF_000696425.1 Galeopterus variegatus | reverse complement strand
ACTTTTATGAAAGACAATCAGGACACCAAATAAAATGCCATCAAGAAGATATTAAAGCAACGTGAAAAAGACTATAAAGCTTATAATCCCTGCATAGATAAATGAGGAAATACTATATGTAAAAACAAGAATTTATAAAACAAGGAAAGGAAGTTAAACTAAAAATAAGGCAAACTTTTATAGGAACTTTGGAAATGAAAAATACAGTAAAAAATGCCTACATATGGGATGGGATCAAACTGATACAACAAAAGGGAATGTAACAATTGTCTAGCTGCAGAATAGTCAATTGATTGCAAGATATAATGGAGAATATCTTTCAGAATGCAGCACAGATAGTTTAAATAATGAGCAGTAATGAAGAGCAACTAAGAGACATAGAAGTTGTAGCAAGAAGTTCCAACATGTATCTCATAAAGAAGAGGAGACAAGTGATTTTACGAGGTAATGACACTGTGTGGGTGGGTGGGGTAGGGGGGTGGATATTCCCAGAATCTACCAGAAAAATTTTCTTGAATTGAAAAATCTCAAATTACAGAACAGATTTTTTTGAATGAATATCTAGACATGTTATAGAGAAACTGCTGAACATGAAGAATAAAGAAAATACACCAAATCACCAGAAAATAAAAATAGAAGCCATGAGTAAAGTGAGAGAATAGAACTGTAAACACAAATAAAAGCCTATGTACTATAAAACTATTATTAAGTGTATACTCAAAATAAAGAAATTTAGGACATTAACAACCAAACAAAAAGAAAAACGAAGTGAGAGGAAAATGGGATTCAAGAAGCAAATGTGAGAAAACACTTCAATTAAAACACGGTGAGGAGTGACATAATAAGTTAAAATCACACATTAAAGGGCTGGCCCGGTGGCGCACTGCTACAGTGCGCCACTTGGGAGTGCGGCGGCGCTCCCG
>NW_007814784.1:0-923 GCF_000696425.1 Galeopterus variegatus | reverse complement strand
TTGTGAAAGACCTTTTTAAATATGAAAAAAATAAAGCCATTATATCATGTTATTGCATACCTTATGCTACTGTTGGATGAATGAAGGTGTCTGACTTTAAATATGGAGCACACAAGAACTTCAAAGGCAAAGTCAACTTTTCGTGAGCAACAATTTTGTCAAAATTCCTTGACCTTCTGTTTATATGGACTTATTTCCAAGGACCTGTCTCCTCTGAGGATTTTTCCTATCTCTTGCAGTTACCATAAGCTTGAGTTGGAAATCAACAGGAATGCTAAGGAAACACTAATACCTTGATTTGTACATTTCAAAGCCAGCAACTGTTTTTCCTTTCCTCACCCCTCTGGCAGGAGAACCTCAATTACGTGTGATATCGGCCCCATTTAAGTTCTGGCTGGTCAGCCATATCACTTGTAGCACTGGGATAAACCTTTTTCTGCAGTGAGCCTGGTCCAAGGCTTAATTTGAAATTTGACCTTTTTGGTTTAATAATTTTGACTCTTCTGGCCATCTTTCTCCCTAAACACACTAAACTTCCATTGAAGTTGCTGAAGGCCACAGAGGGGAGAAACACAGCTGGGAGAAATCTGGCTGGATGTTTTTCCCATTGGCTAAGGTCATATTAATTCCTTGACTAGTGTCTGACTTGAAGGTTGAAAACCAATTGGTTATATAACATTTTATGCACCCAGTTTCTTAGAACACTACCTTTTCTTCTTTTTGTTATAATTTAACTACATATTTTTACTAATAAAGAGAAAAAATCTATAGCTTGAAAACATAGTATACATATAGCATTTAGAATTAAAGCTTATGTGTATAAAAAGTGCTTACCTACTTAACCAAGAAAACAATTAAGCCTATTTTTCTTCATTTTTTTCTCCTTCCAACTATGTTAAGTGCATTTTTTATTTTGAACCTTA
>NW_007814783.1:0-923 GCF_000696425.1 Galeopterus variegatus | reverse complement strand
TGGCCATACGGGAATCCAAACCCATGACCTTGAGGTTATAAGGCTGAGCCTCTAAACAACTCATCTAACCAGTTAGCTTCAACTTGAACTTTAAACTGAAAATGCTGAAGTGACAAGGCCTAAATAGGAAAACATGGGGCTCTTGCTCTCTCTGCTCAGCCATTTTTGCAATGTGATTCCCTGCCATCACCGAAGTCACCACCAAAGAAAGCCTTCACCAGATGTGTTCCCTGGACTTTGGACTTCCTATTGTCTGAAACTAAACTTTTATCAAGATGCTGTGTCTTGGGTGAGCAGCTGCGGACCTCGATCAAGATGGTGACTCCCTATGTAACTGACGAGACCCGCGGCTCTGCTCCTTGAGTGAAGAAAATCCGCTGGCATCGCCTGAGCCCCGCTCCTGAAAAGGGCGCCGCTTCCCCTGAGGAGGGGGACAAAGATGCCCTTCCACTGGCTCATGAGGATACTGCCGTGAAAGGCTCAGTGGCTGCAGCAGGAACCGACCCAGCACTGGAGCGGCAGCGGTGGCAGCGGTGGCAGCAGTAGCAGCAGTAGCAGCAGCAGCAGCAGCGGTACCACCTCCTCACCTGGAGGCGACAGCACGGCCCCTCCTCACCCAAACATCAGAGCCCTCCAGAACCAGGTGCAGCAACATATCAAGCCGGGCTGGAGCCGACGGGCGGTGGCTGCACTGGGACCAGGGACTCTGAGCAGTGCCCCCGATTCTCCTCTGAGTCTGCCTGCTGTATTCATCAGACTGCCCAGTGGAACAGAAGATACTCTGCTCATTTCATCTGATCTGTGGACTGTGAAACCCCCTGCCACAATAAACAAACATCAAAGAAAAGATACCAGAAATACGAGAAATCAAGAAAGTACACCACCAAAAGATAATAAATCTCAAGCTCTGGATCCTATAGAAC
>NW_007814782.1:0-923 GCF_000696425.1 Galeopterus variegatus | reverse complement strand
AAATGCAATATATGAGAAAAATTTATTGGCATGGCTTAATAATAGATTAAAAATATTGTTGAACATATAAATTGTAATATTTGAATTCAAAGCAATAGGAATCATCTAAGCTAAAACACAGAATAGGAAAAAAGACAAAAACTTAAATAGAACGTTAATGAAAACATGAAACCATATCAAGTTTTATAAATATTTATTGTTTTTCAATATTTGTTGGAAATTATAAATATTGACTTAAATAGTTCAGTAAACCCTAAAAGCAAAAAGAAAGGAAAATAGTCCTAGGTAGATTATAATCAATTGCAGGAAACAAGGAAATACAGAAAAACTTAATAGCAAATTTAAGGAAACAAGGAAATACAGAAAAACTTAATAACAAATTAAGAAAGAAGATATATTATGTGCACAGAAACAAAAAGACAACAACATGCATGTATAGTTAAGTGATTTTTGACAAGGGTGCCATGCCTGCGCAATTTTGAAAGGATGGTTTTTCAACAAATGGTATTGGGAAAACTGGACATCTATATGAAAAAAAAAATTGGATTCTTACACTGTATACAACAATTAACTTAAAATGGGTAAAAAACTGAAACATAAAGCCTTTAAACTATAAAATTCCTAAAAGGAAAGAAAGGAGAAAAGCTCCAAAACACTGCTCTTTGCAACGATTTCTTAGATTTGACACCAAAAGTTCAGGCAACAAAAGCAAAAATAGATAAGTGTGCTTACATCAAAGGAAACAGTCAACACAGTAAAAATGGGAGAAATTTTTGCCAGCCATATATATGGTAAGGAGTTAATATCCAAAACATATAAGCAAATTCTACCATTTGATAACAAAAATAAACTAATAAAAAAGTGGTCAAAGGGATTGAACACACTTTCTCTAAAGAAGACATACAAATGGCCAACAGGTATAT
>NW_007814781.1:0-923 GCF_000696425.1 Galeopterus variegatus | reverse complement strand
ATCTATTTGCTTCCAGTCAATTCCATGTGCCAGTAGCCCCAAAGTCTTTCTTAGACATAAGTCTCAACACTGTCTTCTTTCTTTGTTTCCTCATCCCCATGCCTCTCTCAACTCATTGGGGGCTACCCTGAGGCCATCTTAAGCCACGGATTTGAGTGTGGAGGTAGTAACTTGAAGTTGATCTTTTTCATAGCTTGAGTTCACCTATATAACTGTGAAATCTCAGTAGACCTTTGCTGCACAGATGTATTTTACATCTTAACTACCATTGTTTGAGGCCCAGAGTATTCGACTTTTCCAATCCCACAAGGCCCCATATTTCTTTACTTCCCCTATCACCGTTAATTTCTACTTCATGAACAAATCACTAAGCCTAAATCATCTCCATGTCTACTTGTGAAGAACTTGATCTGAGCTCCTTGTATATTGTCTGTCTCCCTGTCAGAATGTAAATTCCATCATGGCAAAGACTCTCTGTCTTGCTTACGACTGTATCCCAGTGCCTGGCACATAATAACTTAATGAGCTAAATAAATATCTGTCAAATGAATGAATGAAATAGGTACAAATAGACATTTATTTAGTGAATGAATGAAACAAATATAGTTCTCTCTTGGCAGATGTTCCAGTAAAGATATCCTCCTCCATTTCATTACATCTAGTAATGTTTTAGAGCCCAATACTGTTTTAACAATCCTTATAGGTTGGCACTTTGGAAACCATCTAATTGGCCAATGCCCAACTCTCATTGAATGAACATGGTGTGTGTCTAGGACTAGAAGGAGCAGAGGACACACAATTGGGGGAAATGAGGTAAAGCAGGACTTGCCTACTAAGTACAATTAGATTGGGGCAAGCGTGGTGCTGATAACACCAAGGCTCAGGGTTTGATCCCTACGGCCAGCTACCAAAAAAAAAAAATT
>NW_007814780.1:0-923 GCF_000696425.1 Galeopterus variegatus | reverse complement strand
TTACAGATGGGCACATAGCAGTCACAGGCCATGGCCAGCAAAATGAAAAGTTCCCTGATAATGAACAGAGGGAAGCAAGCCAGCTGTGTGGCACAAGTGGAAATGATATTTTGATCCACAGAAAATTTGGGCCGAGCCCATAGCGCACTCGGGAGAGTGCAGTGCTGGGAGTGCAGCAGCGCTCTCGCTGTGGGTTCGGATCCTATATAGGGATGACTGGTGCACTCACAGCGTCACTGGCTGAGCGTGGTGCAGCCGGTCTCAAAAAGGACAAAAAAAAAAAAAAGAAAATTTACCAGCATCTTGGGACAAATCACAGTACGATTGCCAAAATCAATGAAAGCCAGGTGTTTGATTTAAAAAAAAAAAAAGAAAAAAAAACCCCACAGGTACATACAGGAGTCGACCTTGATCAAAAAGATCATGCCCAGGTTTCTCACCACTGTGTTTCTATAGATGATGAGAAAGACCTTTCTCACCACTGTGATTCTATAGATGATGAGAAAGACCCCCAAAAAGTGAAGTTGCAGCTCAGGTTGCCTTGAGACTCCTATCTGAATTCATTCAGTCAGCACTGTTGGATTCTTTATCCCATTTAATCCAAGTTATTCCTTCCTGGAATGAACAGAGAAGTTGTTATAAACTTTGGTTTAGTAGCATCCAAACAAATTATAAATGTAGGCAAAATGAAAATTTACATTTTTAATAGAAGATAAAAGAATTCTTACATCTGAGTGTAAAACTAATATAAATTATAAACACACACACACACACACACACACACACACACATATGGAGAGAGAGAGAGAGAGTGAGAGAGAGAGAGAGAAAGAGAGAGAGAGAATCAACGATGTTTGAAGCGTATTCATTGATGACAAAACCATAAGCACTACCATAGAAACATCACACTTTATTTTACCTAC
>NW_007814779.1:0-923 GCF_000696425.1 Galeopterus variegatus | reverse complement strand
GAATTCAATAACCTGAGTGTAGTAGTCCATTTTGTGTTGCTGATCAATGCTTATAATTAAAGAAATGTGCATCCAAATGCAATACTTTTTTATTTATTACATTGATTAAAATTAATAGGAAAATAGATATTTTCATACTACTCTATTAATTGGTACATTCTCTATGGAAGACATTTTGTCAATACCAAAATTTGAAATACTAAAATAATCTGATCCAGATTCCTATTCTAGGAATTTGTTCTATGAATATGTTCCCCTTCTACACAAAGGCAAACACGCAAGGACCATGAAGATAGATTTTAAAAATTATAACAAAAATTGAAAACAAACTAGATAATCACGTATAGGTTACTCATTAAATAAGACGTATCATGTCTAGGCAATGGGTTTCTAAGCAACACTGGAAAATACTGTTATATGTGTTAATAAGGAAAACATCCAAAATACATTATTAAGTGTTAAGAAGCAGGTAGAGAATATACCATAATTAGATACCATAATCTACTCTGTAATAATATTTTAAGAGGGGTGTGTTTGTGAAGATATGGATAGAAAAGAACCTGGGAAGTGGAAATGTGGACATGGAGAGTTTTAATTTTTACTTACTTTCTTCAGTGCAGTATGACTACTTAAGCATCTCTTGCACAAATGCTTTCATTTTATGCTTACAATTTATTTTAAGAACGTCTTAAATTGAATCTTAATTTTTCTCCACTTCTATGGAGAAATTTTCTTCATTTCTATGTATATACAAATATTTTAATATTGCAAGTATTTAAGCATCAAAGAATGTATTCAAAATCATTCTTGTGTCCTTGTTATGAGTTTTTCCCATGGGTTGTCTACATTCTTTTAAAAACATAGTTTCTTTCCACAACTGCTTTATTTTGTTATATATATATTTTCCTGATTTCTACTGTAAA
>NW_007814778.1:0-923 GCF_000696425.1 Galeopterus variegatus | reverse complement strand
GGTGGGGGCTGTGCTGTTGTTGGAAAACAAGTATTTTGTCTCTGCTTTTTACATAAGAGGTTGAAACTAGAAACACGAGTGAGTTAAGAGCAGACTAAAGCAGTGTTTATCACATCCAATGGGGTGTACAAATTACCTGGGATCTTGTTAAAATGAAGATTATGATTCAGTAGATCTGGAATAGGTCCAGAAATTCTGCATTTCTACCAAGCTCCCAGGCGACATCCATGCTTCTGGTCCAAGGACCACACTCAGGTGGCAAGGATGTGGGGCTACTGTGTCTATTGCTATAATTAATCTTCCTATCGGACTTGAGAACTTATTCATCTCTGTGTCCCCAGCACCTAGAAAGTGCCCAACATCAAGCAGAGTCAACCAGTAATTATGGAATGAATGAGTCTTAGCCCTTCTTCTCTGGAAAATGGTAAGAACACCTTTCTCAGGTATAAATGGCATCCAAAAGTATTCACTCTCCTTGAGAGTCGAAAATATAAAACTTGCAAATCCACCAGCACAAGAGTGCTCACCATTCAGCCCATACCTACTGCTTTCTGTGAAAATGATAGAAGCAAAAAGAAAGAAAATAGCTTGGTGAGACTAGATGGTTAGAGGGGAGAATTCTGCAGAGCAAATGAGGTTAGGGCTCAAGCTAGCAAATTGGCAAAAGGCATCCTTTTCTCAGGAGCCAGTTTTCAAAGTGTGCTTTGCAAACAAAGCCACGATGAACATCTTTAGGCACTGAATCCATGTGCATCAACACCATAATTTTCTTAAAATTGTTCACTTCTAAGGAAATCAATACAGAGTGTGCACATTCTTTCAACAACATGCTGGGGCATTTTTTTAAAAGCCCACTAAGCATTATTTAATTCTTTAGGAGAACGTCCCTGTGTTTGCCTTTGGTATTTGTTAGTTGAATATAG
>NW_007814777.1:0-923 GCF_000696425.1 Galeopterus variegatus | reverse complement strand
GTACAAACTGGATCACAGACCTCTCATATGCCAGGCTGGGTCACCAGACCCCTCACATACAGGTCCATGAGCTAGTTAATTGGGAAAGATCCCAGGAGCTGTTGGCAGACCACACGAGCTCGGTCCTCAGCTTCCTCAACAGCAGCAGTAGCTTACAACAGCCTCCAGCAGCAGCCTCCCAGGGACACTGGCAGTAGCAGCTTGCAGCAACAGCCTCCAGCAGCAGTAGCACCCTTGCTATGGCCCCCCTGGGGGCATCCCAGGGACAGAGGGTAATGGCAGCAACAGCAGCAGCCTCACCTCCCGTGGCGCTCTCTCTCCCCCCTAGGGCATTCTGGGGGCAGGGCGGACACTGCAGATCAGAGCCATTCATCCTTTATACTCAAGTATGATAACCCAGGACAACTGGGTGCAAGTCAGACAACCCAGGATCACCTGGGTGCACATGCACAATTACATTAGACAATAACCAAGGAACACCTGGGTGCACGCATATTTACATCAAGTGCTCGGCCAGATTCCAAACCCCTCAAGGGATCCTGACCATTTATCTTTACTTTCCCTACAACTTGGAACCTCAGGATGTGACCTGTTTGGAAATATGTTGGAAATAGGGTCTTTGCAGATAGATGTACTTAAGGTAAGGATCAAGAAGAGATCATGCTGGGTTAGGGTAGGCCCTAAATCCAATGACAGTGTCTTTATAAGAAACAAAAAAGGACACACAGTGATACAGAGATGAAGCTGATATGATGATGGAATCAGAGATAGGAGTGATGTAGCTGTAAGCCAAGGGACACCACAGGTTGCTGGCAACCACCATAAGCTAGGAGAGACAGGGAAGGATTCTCCCTCTGAGCCCCCAGAAGGAACTAACCCTGCTGACACCTTGACTTTAGACTTTTGTCCTCCCAAACTGTGAG
>NW_007814776.1:0-923 GCF_000696425.1 Galeopterus variegatus | reverse complement strand
CACCCATTACCAGATCTCTCTGCTATGCTGGCTTTGTGATGATGAATACAGCATTCAGCAAATCAACAGAGGTAGTGATACAAAAGCATAACCAGCAGATAATGTAACCCTTATTGCCAGAAAAAGTATTTGGAAAGAACTAAACTTTTCCCTCACCCATTACAGAAGGGGATTTAATATAATAAAACTATCACCAAGTGACTGGCTTGTATGTCTGAATAATGGTTCCACTGTGGGGACTCTGCGTTGATCTTTGCTGTGATACAGGATATTTAGCAGTTGCCAAGTCAACCTTGGTGAAGGAAAGTCCATGCACCATCCGGACATTTTTTTCTTGATTCCATATATTAAATATTAGAACTGAAAGGGGAAAAATGACTGACCTTCATAGAGCACATCAAGTTGTTTTTATGAATAATTGTAACTTCCTCCACAATGTTGTTTTGATGAACATTGAAATGGGCACAAATGCATTTACACTAAGTGCTAATTCTCATGAAGTAAATCCACATAGCTAGTATTAGCTTCCTAGAGCTGACATAGCAATGAACCACAGACTGGATGGCATAAAAAGCAAAAATTTATTGTCTTACAGTTCTGGAGGTTAGAAGTTTGAAATCAAGGTGTTAGCAGAGTTGGTTCATTCTGAGGGCTGTGAGAGAGAATCCGTTTCATGCCTCTTTTTCTTGTTTCTTGTTGACAATCTTTGATGTCCCTTGGCCTACAGATGTATCTCCCCAATCATTGGCTCCATCTACAAATAACCTTTTCTGTGTGTGTGTTTTTGTGTACAAATTTCCCCTTTTTATAAGGACATAAGTCATATTGTATTAGGACCTATCCCAATGATTTCATTTAAAGTTGATCATTTGCTAAGATTTTATTTTCAAATATGATCATATCCACAGGTACTGAAGATAAGA
>NW_007814775.1:0-923 GCF_000696425.1 Galeopterus variegatus | reverse complement strand
CAGAACACGCCTTTTCAAAATAATGAATCATGGGCAGTGAGTCAAGAAATGTTGAACTTCGTCCGACAATTATAATAAAGGAGTTTGGCTAATTGCTTGGGTTTTTGTATAGTAATAATGCTGCAAATAGTTTTTTTTTTAAAAATTATTTGCCAAGCATAGTATTGTTGAAAAGGGCCTTTCTCTAATGGTATTCCTGATGCAGAAGAAATTCCTACAAGAAACCTTAGCTTTCAGTATAGCTTTTAGTAGCAAAAGACAGAACAAATCATAGCTTTAATTATCTGCTTGCTAAAATTTAACTGAAACTCTTAAAAGCAAAAGCCCCAGTAGGTCTTGTTCAAAAATGATTTTAAAACATCTCAAACTTCTAAGTATTCTTGATCCAGGAAGATTTCTTTGAAGTAGGATGTAAATTCCAGGCCTGGAAGTGCCTTTCATTTCCCGTGAGCTCAAATCTATTAAGGTCACAGGGACAATAATTTTTTCCTAGGAGGGAATTAGAAGTTGTTTTTCTTTTTTCCTTTCTAAAGAAATACTGTTCTCTAGATTTTAATTCTTTTAGACTTTAAAAATCAGGGCCAAAAGTCCGCAATGTTCATATGATTTTTTTTTTTAAAGATGACTGATGAGATACTTTTAGGTAATAAAGTAAAGCTTAAAAAGATTAATTACGGACTTCTGATCAAGATGGTGGAATAGGCAGTACCCAGTGTCAGTCTCTCCCACTATCAACCAATTTACAACTATTAAAAAGCAATGACAGCCAAGCTGGGGCTGCTAGAGCTCAGGGGAAGAGAAGGAGAGACCTATGGAGATCATGAAGGCGGGAGAAGCATTAATGTGAGAAAGAAAGGACCGCTCCTACTGTTTTGAGCTCCGACCACTTCAAGGCTGGCCCTGGTGAGCACATGGAGCAAGAG